>NC_073699.1:74757600-75042600 GCF_023634085.1 Falco cherrug
GATAGAAACAAGTTCACTGTGCATTTGGAGCAGTACAGGCAAACCACCATTCATTCAGTTTAGGTTTCCCTCAAATATGCCTGTGTCATGTGCTGAAAAGGAGGAAATTTTAGGTGTGATTCACAACATTTATCTCATATTCCTCCCTGCCTTCTTTAGTACTTTTTTGTTGAATCATCTGAGGAAGCCATAGGTTTTTGGAATTGGCTAAAACAAAAAGCAGAAGTTTCTCACACTGCTAGCTTCATGTGACATGGAGCGTTTCAGGTGGAGGCTCTTTCGTTCATTTGCGTTTATTCTGGCTACTGGAACATTATTATTGTGTTGGTCTTGCCAGCGCTTATTCTTACATTGTTATTAAAGAATTCAAGCTTCAGAAAAAAATTACCTTTGCTGGCTGGCTAACAGCAGTGAATTTGAAGATCCAGGATAGAGAAATCTGGCAGATGTGGGGAGTGCGAAGAATACTTTAGTTGTCTCATGAAACTGGCTGGGTGTTTATTCCAGTTTCTGTAGTCAGGAATTCTCATCACAAACTCCACATTAATTGTGATTCTCAGCAGGGTTCATGGGGAAAGTAGTGGGTATTCTTTTCTCTTCAGGAAGTCATCCTTCATGGTCACATATCTTAGTGATACAGTACAAGGATGGTTGCAGTCTTCCTTGTGCATATAAATCTAATGTGATACATCTCTGTTTTGCATAGCTGTATCAGTATAAGTGAACTCTCTGGTGCTTTTAGTAAGTAAATTCAGTGTCGGGTAAAGCACCTGACCAAGCATGAGAAAACAGCGTTTCAGTTACTGGCATAAGCTTCCTGTGTGATCTTGAGCAAGTCATTTATGATCTGATTCATTAAAGTGTTAAGTGATAAGGATTAGATGCCTACATTTTAGGCCGTTCGTCTGCTGAATTCAGATACATAAACAAAGGGAGCTTTTTAGCTGTTGTTTTTTTTGTATGGCATGTAGGATGATATAGGAGCTGAAACAACCACATATCAAATGGAACATTTGGATTTCTAGGCCTGGCAACCACAAAAAGACTGCAGTGATTGTGCAGTCAGCCTGTATCAAATTCCCACATCAGTACGGAGGAAATAACCTTTGTCCTATAGAGTTTTGAGCTCAGAAGTCTCTTCTAAAGGAAGATGGGTTTAGAAGCTTAAAATTTATGGTCATCAATAAAATGTTAAACCTGTTTCTTGCCTGTTGATGTCTTAGTTGCTGATTCATATTCCTTCTCGTGCTGTCTTTATGCAGCCTAGGGTTTTTCTCTCCTTAATCTTTTATCTTCCGTAAGGCAAGGGAGAAAGAACATGTCCAATTTTCCTTTCTCCAGCCTGACTGCCTGTAAGCTTAAGTGTTAGTACGCTTCTTTGGGATATGAAAGATACAGGTTTGAATTCATCTGAAAAGAAGTGGTGAAACCTGCTTTGCATGTTGTAGGTGACCATAACTATGGAAAACAAAGCAGCAGTACCACTACTTCATGCCTTTCTGTTTGCAGAGACGGCAACGGTAACTCCTGTGTTTTGCTGGGAATAATATGCTTCAGGAACATGTGCTCCAAATAACCAACAGGATCAGGCATATCAAGGGTGGCTGAGCCTGCTCAAGGTCCCTGAGCAGTAGCCAACCTCATATTAGTGGTATCACACTTCTATTCATATACGGAATAACTAGGTAATTAGGTAACTTACAACCTTTAAGGTCACCCGTTACAGTAAATATTGGTCTTAATGGCACCTGAAAGAAGTCTTCAGGTGGTGACAAATTCATCCACAAAGACATAGTAGTCTCTTGCTAAGTCCTGCTTTAGGTATCTAAAACTTTTAGACTTTTTTTTCTATCTTTTCATAGAAATAGGCTGTGAAATTCTTGTTAATGAGAACAAATATACTCCAAGTATTCCTCCAATTGAATTGCAATTTACGAGCCTACTTGTGTAGGTGGGAAATATGCCTTTCTGTTGACATTTAGTCATGCCTTGAAGCAGGGCTTCAGAGTTCTTAAAACCATGCCAGTTACACAAGTTAGCAGATGATAGTTGTTTTCATCACCACAGGGTGGTTACAGAAGCTAGTAAGAAAAGTATAAGCAGACACTTTTATTTATTATTTACATATTATCAAAGTGAAGGAAGCCTCTTTTAATTTAAGAGAGCTATGAAAAAAACCTATAGAAAAGCAGCTTTGCTCTTGGTATTAGATAAACTGTAATTTTTGATTGTACATAATGATAAATTAGGTGGCTGGTCTCAGTCTGATTTACAAGAGATTCTTCTGAAGTGATAAATGCCTATCAGCCTGCAGTGTTACACTGTAAAACAGAAGGATCTGAACATACTTGACCAAGCAAGTGTTTTGTTTCTAATAGATAATTTAAATGACACGATATAGAGACATTTTAAATCAGTTAAGAGTAGTGAAGCCACTGTGATATATATAAGAAAAGGTGTTTTATTTTAAGACTGACAAGTCTGGAAACAGAAGTTAACAAAAAGCCACAAGTCATTCTTGTGACAAGTGCGTGAAATCTAAAGAACAGATTCCATATGGTATCATATTTCAAGTTGTATGTCAATGACTTCATCAGAAAGTTATACCCTTCCAGTAGGAGAAATGATACCTTTGAAAACATGTGTGGCTGCATGTAAAAAGTAAGCTCTCCCTGTCTTTGCAGTGAGCCAAGGCACTTTCTGCTGAACAGGCAGACAGAAGAGAAAGAACAGATGTAATTATCAATCATACACTGTCATTAGCCCAGCTCTCAGGATCTGCAGAAGAGCAGAGTCTATACTGGTCAGTTACTGGTGCAGACTGTTGCTGCCTTCGTTACAGATTTCTTGTCTGCTGTTTACACTCCAACATAGTGAGGGCAGGATTAATCTAAATGTCTGACAGTTTAGGCATGAGGACGGCTGCCAAGTCCATATGCATTTGTTGCCACTTGGACATCTCATGCCAATGGCACAATTGAGATGGGCTGAGCCACAGAAATTACACACATCAGTGTAAACACTAATCCACATCCTGTCCAAATTATTCTGGCTTCTTCTCTTTGGCACAGTGGATCTGCAGAGTTCAGATCCACTCCTTCTGCAAACACAGAATAGTCACCTAGTGTGGAAATGAGGCTTCATACCACTCTTCAGATGAATCTAAATCCACATCTCTAAGATCCCAAAGGAGTGTGTTAATAGGAGACAGAGTTACAGCAAATACTTAGTTCATTGTTTCTCCCCTGAGCTATTTCTGCTGTAGGAAAACATTCGCATCTATGCTCATACACTACAATGTTGTGGATAATTACATATTGCTGAAGATAAAGTTGTTCCTAAAAAGACAAAAGCTCAAAGTGCCTTCCTGCAGAAGTTAAAAAACTAATGCTAGTATTTTAAGAGGTGCTTAAGTTCAGCATCTGTATTTATTTCCGTTCTGGATGGTAATGAGAGAAGCTGCTAATTAGAACTATTGAGACTGATTAGATTACTGAGCTTTTTAAATGTGGATTAACAGATATGGGGTTATTAATCTCTAAACATAGATTAATGAAACTGAATGTCCTCATCTGTATTTTAAAATATAGTCTTGAATCACTTGTTTGAAGTCACCTTTTTTCTCTGTTTTTGTGTTTTTTGAATCCAGATGATTTCCTGTAGACACTGTAGCTCCTTAATATATTAATTGGGCCATTCTTATGTATAGTTTTGTTTTAAGTAGGAGCAGTGTTTACTATGCCATTTATATGTGTAGCCTGTAGAACTTGTATCACACAAACAGAAGGAAAGGCACCCATTTCATTTCAGTTCCTTCAAGGAAGCTTCAAGGAAACACGAGCAACCAGATCCAAAGAGCTGCTCCTGCATCCCAAGATTTAAAAAGCAGTAGAAATAGCCTGTTACCAAAGGCAATCACCAGTGCTCCAAGATTAAAAACTAATGGGGGAAACACTTGCTAGAAGTTCCTCAGCCTGAGTGACTTAGTGATGTCCTTGGAGAAAACCATAAGTAACAGCTGTGAACATTACCATACTTTTAGTTGTCTACTGATGAAAAATTTTATTTCTGCAACTTTGCATTGACATTGCAGAACAAATTTCTTCATCTTGGACTTTGTCCTTCTCCAGTAGTAAATGTGAAGGCAAAATGTTTTGACAGGAAGAGGGATAATCTGTTCCTTTGGAAATAGTGAATTGACCTATTGCTAGCCTGCTTGCTTCAAATGTATATTATCTGCTTACATCTGTGATGGGTAACCATCATAAACCAATAGGGAGATAAGTAAGTGGTCAGTAAAAATAATACGCATATTACTTCACATAATGCCACTTTCTTCCAAGTAGACTCATAGGTCAGGAAGGCCTGCAGGATTATAAAGGGCTCTGAATTCTCCTTTCCAGAAAAAAGAGAATCCATTTGGCAGCTCTGAATTCAAAGCTTTTGGAATCAAAAAGGGGAAAAAAGAATTCAAACACATTTCTACGAGATTGTGTCCTGCACAAGCATCTAACTGCCAGACTTGCACAGACAGTTAAAATATTTGCACAACTGAAAAAGAAGCTGTAATAGCTCTACTTAACTAGAGAACAGCTTCTGTATTAGTAATAATCAGTAAGCTCAGGTACTTATATCATTTACTAACCAGAACAATCCTGACTGCCAAAGGCCTAAATCTTATCTTGAGGGCTCTGCTTGAAGGATGCGAGGTTCTGGCTTTCTTCTTTAACCACAGGGATATTTCCAAAGTTTAAATCCTGATAAAACTGCATGGTGAACCATGGTTCTTATTAAAACATAACTCTTCCAGGGGACTATACCTCTAAACAACAAATATATCTAATGTAAATGAAATAGACACGACACTTAATTTTATTTTAAAATTGCCTGACTTGCTTCATGGCATTCATTTCAGTGGTTTCCAAACCACAGCCTGAGAAGCCTCTTAAAGCTATCAGACAGGATTCTGTTCCAGTAAAGCTTTTAATCCTTATGTATCAAATAGACAAATTCTCAATGCCAAAAGACATCACAAACTGGACATACAGTAAAACTGTATTCTAGTGAATCTATGTTTTATTGCTGAATATTAATTTCAATATAGAAAGCTATATATATAAATATATGTATGTGTTTATACACAATGCACAATTTTTAATATGTATAAATAAATACGTAGGTTATATATATTTATATATAGTAAACACTGGGTTAATGTTGGCATGAATCATCATATGTTTGTAACAGAAGGTACATACAAAGATCTAGGAAAGTTTCAAGGCATGATCTTCAGTAAAACAAACCCAAAGAAAATCTGTAATCATAACTGTTTTCTCTAGACTGTTATGAGATTTTGTGCTTTCCAGGTGTGAGACGGCTGCTGTTGAGAAATGCTTCAATACCAAGTGTTTTGTCATTTGCCTCCTTTCCTTTGGAGTGAGCACAGCAGAAGGTGTCCAGCGTCTCAAGTGGAGTTTTACAACAACAGAAAAGAATAACCTAGAAGTTAACTTTTTAAAAGGTGCAAAAGGAGGTCCTGCCCAGCTGCTGTGGGTCCCATCCAGCAACAATCCCCCGCATCTTTGATTGGGAAAACACCAAATATTCCCTGGGGTCTGCTAGAAAGTCACCTTCTATCTGTTACTACTGATGCTCAGCTCCTCGTGCTCCTCACAGCACGTCTCTTACACTGCACCCTTGCTGCAGGTGTGCTGCTTGCTATGTTTCTGCCCCATTGCCAGTTTTACCAGGTGCTCCAAAAGCAGGGCCCAGCTGTGTGCGTTTGATGTGACTCTGGAGAAGAGCAATCTCCCCTCCAGCCACAAGCTTCCCTCAGACGCAGGATGCAGACCCAGGACAAATCACAGATGCGGGTATGCCCTGGCTGCTTAGCTGCAGCTTTTCTGAAGAATCATCATATACAGCAAACTACAAAGAATCAGAGTGTTACAATCCCCCCACCCTTCCACCTCCACTTGCTGATGTATTTGGCGGTGAACTACATTGTAGGAAGGAAATATTTTCTCTTTTCTAGTTTTATTGCTAATGTAATTTTTTCATAATTTAAAAAAATCAGGTTTTTCTCACTTGCACTTTCATCGTTATTTGGTCAGTACTATTTAGTTTTAAATTACATCTTTTTTTAATTTTAAAAGCTTTTATTTAAAATCTTATTTCCTTTCCTGAGAAGAGAGAAGGGAAAAGATTTATTCAACTGATTTCATAAAAAATTATCTTGGTGTTCTTCTTTCTGAGCATGAAAAGCCGGGAAAAAAGTAGTGTTTGGTTTTTTTTTTTCTTATTGTTTTGTTCAAATTTATTTTGGGAGTTTAACATTTTGTTTTGTGGTCATTATTCCCTCTTTATTTTAGCTAGGATTTCTCTTAACTATTTATTTTTACCATTCTTTTCATGTTTCATTGGCAATGGGTGTGTTCCTAGTTCCAAAGTACTTATGGTTATAGTGCAGAAGTCCAGCAGTTTGAATAGCTATAACAGAAACCAACAACCAAATGAAGGATGGTGTAAAAATTTCAAGATTTCTCAATTTTTAAATATTCCACAAACATATTTATCTCATATTTAAAAATATATTTTTTTTTTAATTTGTGAGGACACTCATTAGGGAATGATTAAATCCAAGCTCATTAGTTGGGAAACTTCTGAAACATCCTCTAGTTCTGTTAGTCTACTGGATTTTAGAGTGATCTTTCCCAAGACGTTTCAGAAGCCTTATCTATGATTCCACTTGAAGAAACATCATTCACTCTGCCATGTTTCTTCCCTTCCAAGGCGGAGGTTTTTCCTATCTGTCCAAGATGGTTAACTCATGTCAGGAAAGCACAATGTTTAATGTGGGTTTTAGTAAGCAATGTTAAAGTTAGCTCAAAAAACAAATACTGGAGTTTTTCTAATTTCATCCACTTGTGGATCTAATGAAGTGGATCTCAACAATAGGGTATGAGAATGTATTAACAGTGAAATTCAGTTGCTCTGCGCAAGGAGATGACTTCTTCCAGGATTTTTGTGGGATAGAAGGGTTCCCCATCCATTGATTGGGTTGTCAGTGGAGATAAGTCAAGGAAAGCTGGCTCACCCAGGCACCTCTTGAGTCATGTACTGAAGGAGTTTTAAGCACTAGAATCCCTTTATGTGATTTTTGCATTGGACATAGTGGTATGAGTGTAGTTTAATGTGTCTGTGGTTATTCAGGCAAACCCTCTTCTTTAACAAGTTTTACAAAAAGTAGGGGAAGGAAAGTTGTATCCAGAATTAACTGACTAGCTAAAGTCCATTTCTCATTCATGTGGTCAGAAGATGACCTATTTGATTAAAAAAAAAAAAAATCCTCCAAATTTTCAGGTAAGAAAACAAAGGAAGAAAATTGGAATTGCAAATACGGTAATTCCTATTACAAATATAACTTTATCAGACTATGAGCATTTTAAATGGCCTATATGTACTTTTTCATGCTGCTGGTGTGGTGCTCATCAACTGTACATAAAAAAGAATTAGGCCTTGATTAAAAACAATGTTTTGTAAATTGTTAAAATAGTATTTGTGAACTCTGTAGGACCAAGTAAATTTAATATCCACCTTTGTAAATCTGAAAATGCATTTCAATACTTTATCCAGACTAGGAGAAATTATCCCACCAAGAAAGAGTTAAATAATTGCCAGTTAAACTGGGAATAAATCCAAGAACTCAGAAGCATGTTTTAGTTGAATCATTTGCTTTGTCTGTGGATAGAATTTGAAAGGAAGTTCTTCACTTAGTTGATTGCCTCTGTGAAGTCTCAAAAGTAGTGCCCAGTGATAAATATGGTAATACTTAGTAATATCTCCTTAGAACTTTATCACAGTGTAGTCCACCCCTCCTAGGATATATTCTACATTTTGTAAATACCTCTAGAAAAATATTTTATTGCGGATTGAAGAATGGGTGAAGACACACATAGAGAGCATATCAACCCAATAATGTACAAATGTGAAAGACCAAGTTTGTTTTACACTGTTATATTTATTATTTTATCTCATTCCTCACTGAGATCTCTAACACTCCCTTTTCAACGAAAAAAAAAAGGGGGGGGAGATGATAGCTGCAAATTAGATCATCATACTTCAATTCTGGTCTTCATTTAAGCAGAATGTGAAATATTCCCTAGTACTTTCCCACTTAAGTTTAGATTTTTTCCCTTTTTAATTTGTTATTATTTACCTACTGCCCTTCTCACTTTTACTTTTGTAGTGGTAAGTCTTCTGTTCCAGAGAAGCCAAACATTAATGCCATTTTTAGTCATACTGGTATTTAAGAAATCACTTCTCACAAACTTGTACCATGCCACACATCTTTTGAGAGGGGTTACGGGATGTTGATTGTAAAACAGTGCCTCCATTTAAAATGCAAACAAAAAGCCATAAAAAAATTAAAATCTCCAGCAAACCTCTGTCATTTAACAGGAGCTATACAGGGTCGTCCCCCTACTCCCCACCCCCCCCCCAAAAAAAAAAAAAAAATCTAACCCAATCAGGAGAATAAAGAATGACTACGTTTGCTAAATATTGAAAATGATGAAAAATGTTGCAAATGCTGTGGCTTAGGTGTATAAGTCAGTGTGAACTTAACACATAAGTTATCCATGACTTCATCCTGAGGTTCTAAGTGCAAAACAGAGGTAACTCATGAAAGATTTTGATTAACTGGGATCTTAATTTCTGAACTGCAACAAGCAAGCATTAGTGCAGATGGCAGTAGCTGAATAAGGAAGAGGAATGACTAAAAATCGACAACTATATTGACTTTTTCTTGAAAATGTACCATGGATACTCTGTTTAGAGTTTCAGGATGCTGCTTCATACACACATTCTTCATGCACAGAATGCAGTTCGATACAGTGAATGGGTATGTTGTCTCTTCTCCATTTTTGAAGTGTGATCAAAACGCAAAAAACATTCTTGGGAACTTAGGAGCCTGTTTCTTATATAGCAAATGTTTAGAACACAACTTCATCTCTGCATGAGAAAACAACTTCACAGGTGTTTTGATTTTCTTTTTAACTACTCATTTTACTAAAATAGCTGTTCCAGTGAAAATCCAACTTCAAATCAGGTAAGTTTAATACTGCAATTATTAAGTTTTGAAAGTAGAGGTTACATGTATCAGTAAACTAAATGCATTTTCAAGTGTTCATTATTTTATGCGTCATTTTTTGTCCTACTAGCTCCTGTGTCCTGTGATGATTATAAGATACTGGATTTGGCACAGTGTTATGCATTAAAACAATCTTATCCTTAAATAATATGAGTATGTGTATTCTCAGTTAAATTAAGACCTCTGCATATTATTTTAAAAGAATAAAGTAGCCTTAAAATGAATCAAGTATAAGCTTGCTTTAAGTTACTAACTTTTGCTACGCACACAAGAAAGCATTTATAATTTGTAACAATGCATTCTACACTTTTTATTAAAAATTTTTGTAAAAACAAACCAACACCCTTTTTTTAATCTTAAAGAGAGAACTGAACTATTCTGAATAGTACATTAAAAAATCTCACAGACAAAGCTGTGGCTACTTGTGAAGGCTGGAGAGCGGTAGCTCAGCCAGTCTTCTTGCTGTACTACAGCATAATAGAACGTAATAGAAAGCACAGCAGTAAAAGTCAAAGGAAAGAAAAAGTGGATTGTGGATGCATTAAAGTGCAGAAGTTAAGTTTTTTCCCAAGACTGAGTGACTACTTTTTCTTTGTGATTAAGATCATGCAAAAAAGCTCTATGCCATAAATGGAAGGGAGAGCAATATTTCACTAAATTGTTCACTATCTGGGTAGAGCAGTTAATTAACAGATTTTTCAAGAGGTGGACTCACAGCAAAATATCCTTGACAGATAACTGTTCCTAAGAAAGTTGGCTATAAATCATTTATTCAAAACAGTAACTGGAAGTTTTGCTTGTCAGATTTTTAAAAGCAGAGAAGTGTTTCCTTGAACTTTTGCCTGACTTTGGCTGCCAATATATTACTAGCACCTGGGAGAAGCCTCAGGCTCAAACAGTCAGAAACACATGAAGTTCCATTTTGTTTTAATAAGGGTCCCCTTCCTGTATTAGACTTTGTTGTATTATTTAATTTATTTCTACTATTAAAACTAAAAAAATTGAAAATCTGGCTTACTGTCAGAAGACACTTGAACTTAGGTTTATAGTAAAAATCGCTCTCATTATAAAAGGTAGACCAGAATTTACTAGCTTTTCTAATGCTTGTAGAGCCATCCTTGGCTCTGCAAATACTATGAGTAAAACAAAAACCCCACCCCGTTTATGTTAAGAAGAGCTGCATGTGTGAACGTCACTTTATGGAGACAGTATGTATATATTTCTGATTAGAAATATACTTGATTATTATACATGGCTATGCAACCGATCCTGGAAGAGAAATGTCTCTTTTCAGTGCAAAGGAGACTGGAAGATTGATGTACCACCTCTCTACTGTGCTATATTCCTGACTTGAAGGAACAAAGAGGTAAGGTACTTCGTTCTTGAGGCCAGCCCAGGCCACAGCCATTTTGCTGTCCCAGTGTGATGGTGTCATAATATTCTGTGTACTGGTGGTTTACAAGAGTGCTTTTGGACTAACACAAAAGAGGAATAATACAGTACATCTGTGGTATGAATGCATAGAAGAGGTCAACTAACTGAACATCCCTGTATCTAAAACCACAGAAGTTCACTAGAACATGTTTTTTATTTGCTTCCTTTAAGAACTTCAGGAAGGAGATAAAGCAGAAGGAAGTAAAGGGAAAAATATGATCTCATTACTGTAATGCTTCTGACTTAAGGTTTGATTTAATTTCCCATTTAATTCTCTTTGTAACTTCTATTTTATATGAATAATTTACTGCATATCCGCAAATCTTAGGAGTTCAAATCTGAAGGCAAAATTCCTGAAAATCTCATGTTAGAAATAATATGAACTTTTTCAAACTCTTCTACTGATAAATGGCTCCTGTATAACCTTTTGGCTTCTCCAAAAATCTGATTGTTACTGTATCACTAATTTTCATATATACATTGCAAGAAATGAAATTGTGGCTATAAAATTTACTGCCTTTTGCTTATTTTTTCCAATGTTATTTCAATAACTGTTTTACCAAAATGGCCACTATTTCCAACAACTCACAATATTTTAGCCAATCAGAACAATGGAAATACTTATGTTCAGGCAGTTGCAGCATCAGTATTGGTCTGACTGGCCACTGACTCTTGTTTTTTCAATGACATTCAAGTTACAGGCTGCCTCAGGGAAATGGCAGACCTCTTTCTTAAAATTTGCAATTATATATTTGAACTTTCAAGCCTGCCAAAATATGACACAATCACAGTGTACTCTAAGTTCTCAGAATGTATAACAACTGTGTTTTCTTTTGTGGCAGGCCATAGCTGAAAGATTGTAAAGGCTTTTCCATTATAAAGCTTGTAAGAGAGTTCTGCATCATGTGAATGTCACCAGCCTTTAAAAGAAGGAAAAAAACAGGCTGTAATTTTATAGTAGGCAGCCATAAGTATCACCAATGAGGTTGGTTTTAGAATGTAAACTTTATGTACCCTACTTCAGAATGCCCACAGCTGAGTTTCTGTTGGCCTTCATGCAGACCTAGCTGCATAAAAGGATGTTAAACATTTCACTACACATAAGGATCAGCAATAAAATATCATCTGGGATGTATATACTGTCTTGCCAGCAGAGAGACAATATATGATCCTGTGGCTAGTATGGATGCTTGGAAGTCACATACCTTATTTTCTTCCTAGTTAATACTTTGTATTCTACTGCATAGAGTAGGAGGAAGTTGGTTTCCAAGTATCTAGGGCTGTAGGCCTTGGTGGGAAGGAGAAATAATCTAGGAGATACAATACGACTTTACAGGCTGCACAGTCACATTTGAAGACGTGTATGTACTGTATGCAGAATCAACCACTGGGCTAATACAAGTCTGGCATACCTGTCCAGTATTTGCTAAGTCTTAGCTACAAAATTAAACTTGTTTATAAAATGAGAGGAGGGGAAAGAGGAAGGATGCCTACATGACTGAGACTTATGCTAACAGGAGGACATCTACTCTCTAATGAGTGGTTTTATTGGTCATATTTTCATTGCTTACAAGAACAATTTCACTGTTGTCTTGAGCTGGCTGCCACGAGTATATCCAGGTGTACACTTCCTCTGCTGACCTCATCAGCTCTTCACAGACCACTTGCCCATGAGAAAAGGACAGCATTAAGGTTTATCAGTGAGTAGAGTTCTGGATGTTGAAAGAAGCTGCACTGAAGTATACTCACTTGAGATAAACCACTGAACTGTTTTGCCTTGTTTTATTCATTGAAGTATCAATGCAATAACTTTGTAGAGTACTAGACTGGAAGTCTTTTAAGCTTTTAAAGCATTTTATGTTTCCTTGGGAACTTGCCCAACCTGACACTTTTAAGGAATTTTTCAGTAACCTGCTGTGGTTTATGCTGGATAAAGCAATTGCTTCCATACACTGAGTTAGTGCTACATCTGAATGTTAGTGTTACATACATCTGAATGTCACTAAACAACAGTCATTCACGTAGCTGCAGCTACAAAACTTTGTGTAAGAAGTGTGCTGCAATTTTTGACTAAAGTTCATTGGTGTAGAGGCATGATAAAGTAAACTTCACATATCACAAATCCATCACAACTTTTTTCTGTGTTCCAACACAGTTGCCGTCAAACTCAAGAGCAGCAAGCGTAAAGGTTCCAACAGGGATGTGATTTATTTATATGACCACATAAGTAGGCCTGTTCTGCAGCATGCTTACATTTAACAGTCTTAGCAATGACTGGTACACCTTTCTGTTACACCCTTCTTCCATAGTTTCAAGCCTAGGGCCCCAGGTGTGGGTGTATTGGATCACAACTATGCCTCTCATTGTACTATTTAATTGTCAGCTATTCTTTGCTTTCAGAAAAATGGGAAAAGATATGTGACTTCAAATTGAAGTGATTTCTCAGTTGGATTGCTCACTTCTCATTGTAGCAAATATTTTTTCACAATGATAATAAATTTTTACTAATAGTTCTCCCAGTAATAGAGACAAGCAACATAATTGGTGACATAATTTTCAAAGATTATTCAATCAAAACCCTCTGAAATAAAGAAGCCTCAAACTTTTAATCATAACCTTGCCCTCAGGTTGAGTTGTGTGTCCATGAGGCCTCTAACTCTGTGCCCTGTAGGCCACTGTGTATTATAGCTGTATCCAATCCAGGACTGACAGATGAAAGGATGTTTTATCCTTAGAATAGCATAAATGAAAAGAAGAGAATCAGAGATCTAAAGTAGGCTATCAATCCCAACAGCACTAACAATTGTTCACAAAGCCTCCCAGAGGCTATGACTTGTTGGTCAAAATGGGAGTTCACCACAAAGGTGGTGGAAAGTCTGGCATGGTAGCCAGTCTTCCCAGGTATAAGACGTTAAGTGAAAGATTCAGGCTCTTTTGCTACAAGAGGGCTAAACATTGTTTATATTTGTATATATATTTAAATGTTGTGTCTCTTGGGTGCAGCCAGGAGCATCTCTTCAGGTAAATCCCCTCTGATTTTTGCAAGAACAATCTATCAGTTTTCTCTTCACAGCTTGTTGGCCATGAGTCATACACCCATGTGGCCAACATGGTAGTCCTAGTGATTGTATCTGTTTGCAGTCATTCATGAGAAAACAGATTTGGATCTTGCAACTGTGGAGAATCTTTAACAGCAAAAGACGTTAATAATCCCTAAAGAAAGGCGTTTGATAGACAGTACAAGTTGAATATTACTACTGAAAAGTGAATCTTGAACAGCAGGTGGATATCCTGGATATACAGTCTGGGTATTTTGGGTGGAGGGGGGTGGGGAAAGAGGGAGAAGAAATAGATTTCCCCATAAGCTGTTTTGCATCAGCCTGCAGAGCAGCCTTTGGAGGCCCTGAAGAAGGAATGTTATGTTTTCTGTAGAACTCTTGTCTGGTAACTCTCTCTCTTACCTTGTTCGTGTATTGCAGGCATGTGAGTGCAGCTCATGTATTAGGATAACTGCTATCATGTCCATGCAATTCTGATGGCAATTCCTGTGAGCTTTGAGCAAGTGGCTGAAGCACAACCAAGAAGTGTCAGAATCTGCTTTCCCACTGTTAGAGGTGGGAGAAGTTTTTCCTCTAAATCCACAGCGAGAAAAGGTTTATATTAGCTATTTCTTGGAAAGGAGTACTCTTTTCAGTCTGTGTGCATGAGTGACCTTTGTCACTGCCCTAGTTTGACTTTACTGAATAGAGGCAAGGAAGCACAATGGAAAGGAAGGGCATCTGAGTGGCTATCTTCAGACCCTCAGTAGTAGTCCCCCCTTTAGGAACATAAATATTTTATCTGCTCTCCATCAGGCCTAATGAAGCCTAGGTCTGCTTTCTGCTTCATTCTCTTTTGCCTCCACCATCCAGGTGGAAGGAACAACAGAGATAGGGCTACCAGCAGAGGAAAGGACAGGCCCTGCCTGAACAAGGACCCATGTCTGGCACATATTTCAAAATGAAGTTTCATTTTCTAAACACACATGAGTGAAGAAATTAATAAGAACTATTAAGTCCAACACAAAATTTGTGAAAACAAATGATCATAAATTTAACTTTAGAAAATGATAAAAATTTGAAGATCTTAGAACTGAACCCACAAATGGATATCTAATATATCAAAGCATTCAAATGTACCATGGCCTTCTGTGAAGTTTAGGAGCTTCAGAGATTACCAGAGGGGCAGCAATAAGAACTAAAAGAAGATCTGAAAAGCTTTTCTTGCAGGCCTACATTATATTCTCTGCCTTCCTTTCATCACCCCACATTTTGAAACCTGTTAAACCATCCCTACCCAACATGCCCCTTGGGAGAAGAAGCTGGGGGCAGTAGACAGCCATCTTTGCCTTGGAGCAGCACCTGAGACTGCTGCTTTCTCTGGAACATAGCTTGGGGTTGTCTCTCTGCTCTCCAGACCTCTGACAGCACTTCCCTCTTTCCAGAGTTCTGGTACACACAGCTGGGGTGAACTAAACTTGAGGTAGACCACATAACCATGAAGAGATCTGGCTTCAGGCAGCAGGGAAGGAGAGCTGGAGGCAACGTGACTTGAATGGCTGGCTATGCCTAGACCAATTCAGAGCTGTCTGATGTCGGTGTGTTCCCAGGCTATTCCTGGGTAAGAAAAGATGGGGGTGAGTTTTCCCCTTCCTCCTGCTCCTGTCCTCCTGCCCCTCCCTATCACCCCAAAAAAACAAGGTAGGAAAGAGACAGGCATGTCAGCCAGGAGAAAGCTGTTTCATTCTAGTTGGGCCCCACCTCTCAGTCTGGCTATGAGGAAGCTCTTTACATAAGTAGAGGAGAAGGCTCTTACGACCCTCCTCCATCTTGGAAAACTTGTGTCACCCACCTCTGCAGTGAAGACCCAAACTTCAGAACACTGTTTTTGAGTCTACCAAGTTCTGTAAGCCTCTCTGCATCCCGTGACATGGGATGTCAGCTGTTTAGCTGCTAGCAGCTTCTAAATTGAGCTAATAAATATCACTTTGCCACAGCAAGACAAGAAAGTCTAAGTGCATCATCTCTGGTGTAGCCTCAATGCTCCCCTGATGAGTTTTAGTAATTAACAAGAAACAAGATTTTGGGTTTTTGAAATTTGTCACTTAGGTTCTCAGGAAAAGATTCATGAAGTCCAGTTAACACCTCCCAGAAGTACTTTTCATTAAGACCTTGTATCCATTCTCTTTCTTGATAGTTTCCTTTCTAAAACAAAGGTTTTATTTTGCAGAACTAGTTCATGTTTCAGATGCATCCATGCTAGACCTTTATAAATTTCTGGGTATTTTCTGAGATTCCCTGGCCTGTCTTGCTTTTTCATTAATCTTGCTTTTCCCCTCCTGTAGAACACAACTCTCCTGCTAGATGCAAAGTTATTGTAGACTTTGTATGATATATACAAGACAGGTCAAATGACCAGTATTTTTTAAATTTATAAAAGTTTTTTTCCTGAAATATTTGAATTATGCATATAGTCAGATTGGAAAGTCCAATGCAAAAGCTTGCTGGAGCAAAAAATCCCCTATATCTCTAAGTGGTAATGAGCAAGAAATGAACAATTATTTCAAACCACAAATTTGCTTGGTCAGCCAAGAATCTAGAGAAATGCTAATTGTGAAAATACAATGAAGTGAAAACTTTTTCCCCTTTGTTGTTGGTTCTCTGGGTGATTATTCTTTCTACAGTGCTATAAAAGATCCTACCACCACTTGTAAACCAACATGAAGTTGTAGGACAGCTAAATGTTGCTCACTTGAAATTTTTTTCCATTTAAGAAAGAAATAAAACAATTATATAGAAATATACATTGTGAGGCTGTCACAGTGAGGTCTCATGCATCAACAGCTTTTACACAACTATATGCTCTAATATGCACTGAAACTGAGTAGTTGCCATGGTAACTGTCACATCAAATGTATCTTATCAGTGCAGACACCTAAAAATCAAGCATTTGTGTGATCATTAATATTACTTACATTGAGATTGTGACAATAGGTTGGTTTTACATTCTTTCAAATATTGATTTACATATTGTGGAGAAGAACATTTTTCTCTGCAGTATCATTTTGATTTTAATTTCTTCAGTATATTACAACAGCAAAAATTAGTTTTGGGATTCAAAATTCTATCAGAGTTCACTGACAGTGAACTGTAGTAGTTTAGGTTTATGTGATCGAGTTACAGACACAGTGAACATGAGAGAACACCTTGGTTTTAAAATCCTACAGTGAGAATACACATTATTTGCACCATGTGATGTTTTGGAAAACCAATGATATTTCCAGTTGCATATTTGAACAATATTGTCATCTAGTTAATTCTGATTGCAAATACAATAAGTATAATAACTAGTTATTTGTACTCCAGCTCAGGTAGGAAAACTTGCCAACATTCCTGGCATGTTTAAGTATCATTTTTCCAGTTTTCAAATAGATAACAGCATTGCTTTATTAAATTTCCTTTTTAAAAATAAGCTATTAATTTGCAACCTGTACTATCTTTACATATTTTATGTTCAGTTTGTTTTTATTTAATTCCCCTAGCTTTTGTTTGAACAAATAAACCCTTCAAAACTTTCTTTTCTCTAATAACTTTTCACATGATCATAACAAGGCGCTTACTACAAACTGAAAAAACAAATAAACATCAAACCAAATTGAAATGAACATTAAATAGCTTTGGGTTTTTTTCCTGAGAAATCTTACTTTCAAGTGCTCTCACGTTTCCCTCCTCTGTTAATGCTAAATAAAAGTTCCAAGATAGTTAATTGCCTGTACTTGTGCTAATGAATAGTAGAGTTTGGAATAGTGCAGTTTATTAACTTACTGCCCCATTATAAATTAAAACAAACATATGTTGCAAATACATTTTTGAAAGCAACTGTGGGATCATATTAGTTGACTTAGCATGCCACTGAGGAAAATGGCATAATTCTATTTTAATAATTCCATACAATCCTCCATGTGTCTAGCTAGTCTTTAAAAGTAATATTGATCTATAATTACTCCTAGGTTTTGTTACATGTTTTCTAAACTGTAAGAGAACAGTCTTACATAGGCATTTCAATTTTAAACATTGTAATAAAGTAAGAGAACATCATTAAATGCCCATTATGAATCTAGCTCCACATTCTTTGTGTAGCTGAAGTTTGAGCTGAGACTGTAGCAATGAGAGGACTGGACTGCTAATCAGGCTGTAGATGGCTTGCTTGCTTTCTTTGTGTGGCACTGACCAGGGGACAGCTAAAAGATTTGAAAGACATGGCCTACATTTGTGGCTATGCTACTGTTTTTTTTTGGGTTAATCAGTTTATTTTTCTTGGTCTTTCCCTTTGTGAAGTGGGATAACATCACTGAACTTTGTATTCTGTCCTGACATCTGCAGGTGAAAATACAGAGCTAGGGCTTGTGTTGTTTTGATTGAGCTGGGATGAATGTTTCATAGCAGCCCAAAGGTGTTCCCATAATACGTCATGTTAAAGAAAGAAAGCTCTTGGAACATGTTATCAATGTGGGAAAGTGTGAAGGAATAAAGCAGAATGGTGAGTGGAGATTCTCATGGTAACGAATGTTTATGTTTGGTGCCAGTAAGAGTAATGTATAAAAAAGTTGTGTGCTGAATGCTACAGATAGGTCATAATTTTTCTAGTTGAGATGCTGTCTTACAACACAAAATATTTCATTTTCTCTTTCTCTCCTCCCAAGTTTTCAGAATCTTTTTCATATGACCCATAGGAAGAAAGGAAGAAATAGAAGTGTGAGAGGAGGAAAGAAATGTAATGGAATTATGAAGTTCATGAAAGAAGGAAGGCCAACCTGCAAGTTAAGGTATGGGTGCAGAAAAGAATGATTGATGGGCAGAATGGAGACAAATGAAGAATGGCACTTGATGGGACAGGTGAGGAAAGAGAGAAAGGCAGACAAGTAGGAGTCATTCATCAGTGCAGCAACATCAATGTAACATAGATACCCTGCCCAGGTCAAAGCACTGATAGTGCTGGGGTAATGATGTCTGACAACCAATTGACAGAAAAAATGAGCAGATCTGTAGAATCACCTGGCAATAAAAAAAGAGCTGAAGACTTCTGCAAGATTGCAACTGTAGCAGTGGGATATTTTTTTTTATGCTTTCCTAAAGCATTTTAAAACTAGTGAATAGGTAGACTTCATGCACAGCATGTAAAACATTTATCACTGTTCTCTGCTTTCACTGGTGTAGCTTTTACATCTGTGAAAAGTTGATGACTGAGTTTAATACATGGTGTCATTGCCTCCAAATTCCTAAGTTTTCCCTCTTTGGTAATGAAGTTATGAACAGTCAGTTCACATGTCCAGTTTACAGTAATTCTGTGATTAAGATGAATGTCAGAAAAAATAAATGCATTTGACTAACTGGTCTCTAACTGGTCAGTACTCTGTGGTGTTTATAAAGCAATTACCTAAGTAAGTTCTACCAAACGTAAGCCAGTAATACGCTAGGACATACTCCTTGCTGTGACTTTCTTTGCATGGCAGTTTTGAGAAATTATTAATTTTTAAGGGGAAAGAGGAGACAGAAAAAGCTGCATGTGTGCCCAATGACACATGCCTGTTTGTGCCTAATTCATTGGAAAAATTGCTCAAGAACTGTTCAGCCATGTTTGAATATATTGCCAAGGTCAACAGGACCTTTCCAAAAGTGCTCGTTATGTGAGGTAAAAGAGCCTGAGGCAACTTCAACTTAAGGATTTTTGTATATTTACTTGTTTTATTTGGAGAGCAGATAATCTGATGGTTTTGGCAGGCCCATCTCTGAGCATTACTAATGGCATACCTTGGAAGGCTCAGAAGAGAGGTTTGGTTTGACCGAGTGTCTAGAGCTTGGCACTGTAGTGCAGAACTGTATAGTATGGATCACCTGAGGGTGCTGAAAGTGTATTCAGACACTGTAGATTTCCAAGTCAAATTTCATTTTTATGATAGTGGTAATCCAGAGACAGAAAAGAGGTATGTAAGTGCATTAATTTCTTTTCCCATCAGCCTGATTTTGTATATACCCAGAAGGCATCTAGAAAATGGGGAAGAGATGATTCCAGTTCTGACATGGTCAATATGCAATATTTGAAGATATTTTGAAAGTATATAAAGAGAATAATAGTACCATATACCAAATACCGCTGTTCTGTGTGCCTCTGGAAACAGCTAGGTAAGAAAATCTATCTAGGTAAATACAGGCTTTTTGTGCATATGTGTGAGGCTAGCTGAGTTGGTTTAAAAGGTTACAGTGAGTGAGAAAAGTTGCTGGATAAAACTGGGCCACGTTCAGCTTGTTTGCTTTTCCAGCCATTGTTTCTGCTGTGTGGTTTGAGTATTGTTTCTACCTGTTGCAGATAGACTTCTTCAACAGAGACTGAAATAAGGTTAGAATTGAAAGAAATCTGGCATTTGGTTAAACTTTGAAGTTTAACATAGTCCAAGAAGAGAAAGAGTTTGATCCTGCTCCCATGAGAGTGAGTGTGAACAGAACTAGGCATAAAAAATACTTTGTTTCCCATATTTCTCTTAATCGTTAAGTTTTGGAATAAGAAAGTCTCACATACAAGCAAGGCTGCTCTGGGTGTGGTTTGGTTTCCAACCTGGTGGTTAAAATTTACCTCCAGCAAGCTTTGCTCCCCTTGCTTTTGGGAGTTGCAATGTCAGTGCCTGGCTTAGCAGGAGTTCCCTTTGCCCACAACTTCTGGCTCCCTGAGGCTCGGACCTGGAATGGCTGATGAACAGCCCCACCTCTGTCCTTGGCTGTTCTTGGAACTGAATGATATTCCTTTGGCGGGAATATCCCTGAGGCAAAGCAGGGCGATGATACAAGTTCACCTTGTTTACTGGAATGTCACTTGTACCATCCAGTGCTTTTTGCATTGTAATTGTTTCCTGGGGGTAATTGCATGCTTTTTAGACTTTCTTTGCGCTCCCATGCTCAGTGCAAAAACTGCCAGAGGGCATTGCTGAACTGTTCCCAAGGAGAACAGTAATGTCTACTAGTCACTTTGACATTATTGTTATTTATAAATCCTAAACAAAATAAAATAAAGGGCTAGATATTGCTAAGCCAAATCCTGTTTAACCCTCAAATTTTGGGGCTAACCCAAATACCTGTTTGGGGTACGAAGCTGGTCTTATGGTTGACAGGTCTTCTTCCTGATCATGTTAGATCTAGACTAATCATGTGCTCTGGTGTGAAAACTTGGGCTACTTACAAGTGCTATTCCACAAACGAATGTGTTGGGCATGTATCCAAATGGTAAAGAACACGTGAGCATTGGTATGGGTCCCTCTTCACATGTATCAGCTGGGAAAATTATCCGAAAGGAGAATTACATAGTCCCTACCCCCAAAGAAGTGAGGGCATGTCTGTTTCATCTGGAACAGGATTGGGGTTCAAGGGAGGGATTTGGAATCACAATTCTTAGATGGTGCTGCTCTCTGGTGCTGAAGCTCAGTACCACCATTTCCTCCCAGCTCTCTCTAGCTGTAAAATAAAGGTTTTGTGAAACTCAATTATTAATTATTTTCATTATCTATCAGGAGTAATGTACTATGACAAAATAATTTTGGTGTGCCCAAATATTTATCATCTTAAAAAAAAAAAGATTTAAATGCCTGCCTAAAGGAAATAAATGCAATATGAACACAGAATACTCAAAACTTTCTACCTTGAAGGGGTGAAAGAAATGTCCATTTTGCAGTAATGCAAAGCATCTTACACATTTTGCAGGAATACATAAAAAAGCACAGCTAGTCATGGCGTCTAAGTGAGAACTAACAGTATTAATTAGTAGTAACTTTTCTAAGTGTTATTTTTACATACTAGATTGAATAATTGGTTTTAGTTTCAAGAAATTACCAGTTCATTTATCTCAGTTCAATTCGTACTAAATAACTCAGCTGCTTACTGTTTAATAAGAACTACCACAAATTACTTGGAGAATGATTCTTTCACTGTTCCTAAAAAAATAAAAGTATTAATTTAGAATAATTTACTTGTCTTGCTAAAATACACCACATTTAAGGGTAATCACTACATATTAAAACTCATCAGTTAAACACACAGAACCAGCCACAACACTGCAGACCTTCACCCTTGTATGCATTGTGAAACTTGCCTTTTAATCTTATGAGTAAGCAATGGGTACTTCAGCTTACTTTTGTGTTAGCAGTAGAAGCTTACTTCCACATTGAGAGTACAGCTACATAGCATAGCTACAGTAATTCATCTTATTTTTTGCTTCCTGAAGGAAGTTGGTATAAATCTTCTCTAGAGTTTGAAAATGTAATAGAAGATTTTGTGGGGAATAGCTTCTTTTCCTTTTAAAGAATAGTCTTTAACCATATATTAGGAAACTCAGTTTTCAATCTGAATTTTTACCCTTTTTATTTTTATAATTTTTATTAGTTTTATACAGGAAAGTGCCCTGAGTTGATATGTTAACTGTATTTGAAGAGTTTGTAAGTCCATCTCTGCAGTTTATACAAGCTAAACTTAAAGTGAGCTCTGTTTATTACTTTTCTGAAAATTAGTTCAACAGGAAATTTTCAGGGCAGTCAACTTCTGCCACTGTATTTTTATGGGATCAGGGAGGGAAGGGGCTAAAGAGAAAGAACAATTACAAAAATAGTTTTGAAATCTGGGGAAACAAGAAAGAGATTTTAGAGTAGCATAGAGGCAAGTAATGGAAGAGAAATTTTGTTCCTTGTTGAGGCAGCCTCTCTTTATTTATAGAGCCTATGAAATATATAGACGTGAGGAAGCCTGTCCGTAGCTCTTATTACCTGCTTGCAGCATAATGTCACCCCAAATGCTGCCATACTTGATTTATAAACCATAGAATCTGACGGAGATGAAACAACCCATTCTGCACATCAGGAAAAAACACGGAATTGAGTGGGACTCAAGAATGTACCTGTGCACTTTGTTTAACTGAGGCCTGGATTTTTCTCCTGGCTTCAAAATGGCTGAAAACTATAACCATTTCAGACTGCTTGGATAAAACTTATGCTATTTTTTTAGCTATACACTTTAATAAATAATGGACAAGATAGCAGAATTAGAACTCTATAACACTGACTGAAAACAGTGAAAAAGGAACTACAGGGAAACCCAGCCACCCGTCTGACATACTGCTGTTTTAGAACAGTCTGTTCACCGTACCTAAAATGATATTATAATTTAAAAGCTGTCACATATGGAAGATGTTAGCAGTTTCCATTACCTTGTTCCACTTGGTAGACGTACCCACTGAACCTATACAAGGTCCATTCCAAAGTAGGTGATTTGTGAAAAGTTTTCATGCTTCTGGTTCTTATAAAAACTGGTATATAACCAATGTTTGAGTTTCATTTTGGTTTTGTTTCTGCAGCATAAGCATTTTATTTTAGAGAAAATCTGTTTATAGTATTACCCTTAAGAAGTCCTAACGTTAGTAGGTGGAGATCTCCTGATTAAAGTCTGTTTAGTCATTAGTACTATCTGCATGACAAAATGAAAGCTTATTTCTAATACAGAGTATTTACATGATCTTTATCACTTGTAACTATTACTGAAAAATGATAAATTAGGCATATACTTTCAAAATAACACCTGGAACAGAACTCCCTCTATAAACTTGTTTAACCTTTTATTTTTTAGTGACAGATTGGAATTTATTATTTTGAAAGTCTTGGAACACCTGGTCTGTGATTTTATCAGAGTTATAAGAAATGCCTTGGAGGCGAGGGTGGGGGAATGGTTAGAACAAGAATTGTGATTCTTTAAAAAGTACCTTTTATCTTAAGAACAAATTTAGTCTGAAAACTCGGAGCACTCTGGACTGCAATTCATTCTGACAAATCAGTCCTTAAGGTGTTGGTTGTATTGCAGTTAAATAATCCTAACTTCTCTGCTGGCTTTCTAAATTTAATCTCTCACCCTGGGAAACCTGATTAAGAGAGAAATGTAGATGAAAAAATACACCAAGTATTTGTTGCATTTCTTTCCCCTCTGGAACAGTTGTCGGTATAATACTTTCCACATCCAAAATGCAATGATGTGTAGTTAACAGTACCTTTAGAATTATGTGGACAATTAGAAGTAGTCTAATAGCGATTTATCCAAAATGTGCTTTTTAGGTAAATTCATTATAAGGTTTGCAACTTTTCTGTTCAGAATCAAACTGCACCACTTACAGATGCAATGGAGAGATAGTTTTACCTCCTCTCCTTCTCTGTCACAAGCACATATTGATGTAACTATCAAAGAGACTTATTTTTGCCATCAAGCATTTAAAATCTAAAAGCTGATTTTTCTCAGATGTGCTGCCCAAACCATGACTGGCCCCAATTCTGCAAGGCACTGGTTACAGTGCCTTGTGGGATGGCTCATATCATCCTAGGACTGGGGCCTAGGAAGCATGCCTGCCTGATAAATGAAACTGTTGCTCTTTGACTAGCTCATTAGCTGGACTTTGACAAAGCTAAGCTTGAGTGACCGTTTCCATTTTCAACATTTTACTGTTAAGAACTGCCTGTCTTCAAAATGGGACTAAAGCTGTTATTAATGCAACTGGAGACACAGTATTTTTGTGCTAACTTAGATATTAGGCTTGCTGCTTAACATGTCTAAAATTAGGCTGGCATGAAAGTTCAGGAATGCAAATCAGCACTAAACCCAAGGTCAGCATAAAACATTCAGATCACTCCACAAAGGAAAAAAAGGAAGAGTCATATAATTTAAGAACACATTTCCGTGTCTGCAAAAAAGCAAGTGCACAATCTGGGTAGCAAAGGAAAGATGGATTTTTGCTCTAGTGCAGATCAACTAATTTTGTTTTCTTTCCCATCTGTCCTCCATGTGAGTCTGTCCACATGAAAAATCCCGCTTGGTGAAGCCCCACAGGGATGGCATCCATATCACAGCAAATGCTGGGACCATTCATCACTTTGGTGCCTGGGATAATTTTACAATAACCTTGGCAGGCACACTTCTACGAAAGATGATTTTCAGCTGTAGGCCTGAAACCAGATTAGATGATCTTGTTTAATCACCAGCATAGTCATATTCCCAGTGCTCTCAAGTGAAGCTTCTTTGTGCTTCATTTCAGCATTACACTTTGGATGCATAAAGGGACTGCCTATAAACTCATCTGAGACATTCCAGTATTAATCTTGGACAAAAACAAAAGGGGTACAATTAATGTGATGTAATTAGTTAAACTGAAATTGAGTTGAGATTAGAGTTTTTCAAATATTTATAGTTTCTGTCCTTCATAAAAGGGATAAAGGATGAAAAGTGTGGGGTTGGGGTAATCCCAGACAGAATATATGAGTAACGATGAAGCTTTCAAAAGAAAGTTCACATATGTCTGTATGACAGTGAGATTTATGATTATTCTGAGTTCTTCACTTCAAAGTATCTTTAAGAATGGTTATTGTAAAATAGAACAAGGCAGAGTGAATTTCACATTGTGAACAAAGAAAAATTATCACTG
Source organism: Falco cherrug (assembly GCF_023634085.1). Classification (NCBI taxonomy): domain Eukaryota; kingdom Metazoa; phylum Chordata; class Aves; order Falconiformes; family Falconidae; genus Falco; species Falco cherrug. Next base: position 74,782,721 of record NC_073699.1, read on the forward strand.
AAAATTATCCACAAAAGCAGAGTGGAAAAATGAGCTAAAGTCATTCAGATTTGCTCCTGGTTTAAGACTAGTGGTATACAGAGATTTCCAGAAGAGGAAAGTAAAGGTAAAACAGGGGAAAGTTCTTCCTTTTTGTTATTTATCTCTACTTCATTTTGTAATAACATCTTGCTACTAATGCCCTACAGTCCAGCGTTCCCTGAGGTTGCTGAAAGCCTCTGAACAGACTCTAATGAGAACCGGATCAGGGCCCATGTGAGTGCACTAGAAGCCCATTTCAGGTTGGGTTTCTTTTTAAATCCCAGGAAAAAAAGTCTCTGTTGTTTTCACAAGACATTGAAAAACAAGTGTAAGAGATATGCGGACAAGAAACATATGTATTTTCCAAAGAATTTATTTGAAAGACTCTGCAAATTTTTCACTATGAGATCTATAACCACCAAAAACATGCTAGAAGCTCACTCCCTCTTTTTTGAAGCACGGAAGAAACCATGGCCTGTTCTTGCTGAATACAGGTTGATTTATGCAAGTGAAGACAAATAGTTCTCAGTAAGCAATCATCAAATTCAAAGTGAAACTCTAGCGCTTTGAACCCACATGACCTGAAGCAGAAATCAGTGTTCACACCGACCCTTGTGAGGCAAAATTGCTGAGTTTAGAAGAAATATCAGCCATTGATCTGAATAGCCAGGAAAAAAAGATAGTTTCATTAATATCAGCAAAACAAACTCATTATTTTTAATTTATGAAATTTATTGCTGTATTTTTTGGCACCCTCCCACCCCTTGCAATAATTACATATTGTAAAATATTTTGTGAGAAATAGGGTAATAGAGTGAGACTCATTTACCTAGGCAAAAGGAGCAAAATTTTGAAGATTGCATGTACACTTGCATTTGCTTACAGGAATATACCAAGAAGTGTGAAGAAACACAAATATTCCTTCTCATGCACATATATGGTAACAAAATGATTAATTTCCATGCATGAATTCCATGAGAAACTTTTTTCAAAACTAAGCATGGAACTGCATCTCCAGGTATTGGAAACTCAGTGTTGATCAGTCTGATCTGTGAGAAGTAGGCTGGTCAAATACAATTGGTACTGCTTTTCAGTGGAATTAGAAATTTGCTTGCAGAGAGGCCTCTGTGCATGTATCTGGTACAGATGTATGTAGGGCTCACCATCCTCATAAGTGTTAGGATCAATTCTTGCTTCTCTAGGTCAGATACATTATACTGCCAGGTCTTTTGTGGAAAGTCACTGTGTGCCACTTCCCTGTCTCACTGTTCCTCATATGCTCCCAATAGTCCTGTTACTCCTTCCTCTTTTCCAGAAGGTCCTCACAATCCTTGAAGCAGCATAAATGACAGTTTTTTATTCCCCTTGTTTTCACCATTCTCCAATTTCCATTGTTTCCTTTTCCTTTGTCTGGGAAAGGGCATCATTCAGGATGTCAACGTATTAACCTCTACTGAGGTGAAGAGCTTGTTTGGGCTCACAGTTTTGCTGTGTTTTGTTTTTTGTTGTTGTTGGTTTTTTTTTTTTTTCTTTTTACAGTTGGAAGTCTCTAACACATGTCTCTTCACATAGCCAAAAGTTAGTCCTGTGTGAAATCATTGCAGAGAAGTAAATGGATTAAAACCAGACTGACTGAGTTTAAAATAGAACAGCTAAAAGGAGTCATTACTGTGTGCAGTCATTTACAAGGGAACACGAGATTTCTGTTACACTTTATCATTTGCAATGGCTTGGAAGGACTATATAAAACCTTTTCTAATAAAATTTGTACATGGTACAAAGACTGATGGAGCTATACATATGAATATATATATATACACACATATGCTCATACAGGGAGGAATCTAGACATTTTGGTAAACTGCATGCCGGAATAAAACAGACATTTTAAGGTGGGAGAACAGGACTGACAGAATCCTCTGTGACTAAGTTGAGTCACATGTAAGTATCTCCTGCACTCCTTCACATGATGATCTAACTCTAGGAGGAAGTTTGAAGGCTGGCTGTGACTTATAAACTGATTTCCAACATTTGAGCTCTTGTTTCCAGTTGAGCTGCTACCATTCCTACTGGATGGAGCAGTGAGCACAGTGAGTTGTCATTCTAGCCTGCATGGACACTTGAGAAGACCCTGGAATTACTACTTCTAAATGTTGCTGATGTTTCTCCACCTTTTTTTTGGGAAACCAAAGCACTTTCTACATTGGACTGAGTTATTGGACTGTGCCCTGACCCTTTAGTCATATAACAGCTCTGTAGACACATTTGCTAACAACTATTCCTTTCATCCCTTCTGCCTCTCATCACCAATGTGTTAGCATCTTATCACTGTGGTCAGCCTCAGCAGTCCAAAAACGAAGAGGGTAGCATAAACCTCACAAAACTGTAGAAAAGTAACATGTATCTCTTTAGAGCTTGAGTGTGTATGGCCAGGAACAAGGAGAGACAAGGTGGTTCCTTCTAACTCTGGCAACACATTAGTGTTACGCACAAGGCTGTGGGATGCTGAATGAATGACATGTCATTCAGTCTCCCAAGAACACTGTTTATAAAAAAGAGTGTAAAAAACTTGGGAGAAACTGTTTCTGTTGACATCTGTTTTACAAGAAATTTGGGACCCCTTCCCCTGAAACAAGATTTATGAAAATGAAATATTTGGAATTTGAAGCCAGGTAAAATAAAGTCTGAAATAAGATGCACATTTTTACCAGTGATGATAATTAATTATAAGAGTTGCTTATCAAAGGATGTGCTAGATTTTCCACCACCTGAAATCTTTCAGCAACAATTGGATATGTTAGTGATTATCTCTTTTTCAGCCAGAGGTTATGGGCAGTGTTATGCAGAAAATCAGATTAGAAACTCATAATGGGCCCTTATGGCTGTAAAGGTACATGAAAGTCAATGGCACAAATTTGCAACAGTCAGTGATTTAGTTCAAGGCTGATATGTCTAAATACAGATTTCTGTTTTCCATTCTGAATGATGAAACTTCTAATGTGACAGGAGCTGAATTCTGGTTGCAGTTAGACTGATGCAACCCTGGTAACTTCAGTGGAACCGCAGGATTTGATGCAAGGACTTTTCAAAACTGTCTGTTTTGACAGAAGCATTATTGCCACTTAATCAAAAGCTTTTACCTTGAGAAACATTTTACCACATGCATTTATTGTAAGGAGTGGGCATTTTCTTTTCCTCTAGGGAAGAAAAAAGAAGGAAAGGAGCATTTTAAAATTATAAATGCACCTGAGTGGTTTTACTATGCCTAACACAAGAATCTTTTTTAAAACGATATAAATATCTGGTTTGGTAATCAAAAATAAATATCTGATTCCTAACAATCAAGCCCGATTTCACTGAATAAGGATCCTGATAAGCTATGAGAACTGCTTTGTTCAAGAAGTAGTTAGGATACCTCAGTCTCATTCTTTCAAGTTGCTATCCACCACACCGAGCAGAATCCCACAACTTTACAGGTGGAGCCACATTGCAGCTAGTGACACAGACAGATGACATATTTATTAGCTTGTCAAAGCTTCCTCTGTTTATGGAAGACTCACCCAGCTAAACAAAACAGTCTGCTTCCCATTGGCTAATTGAGCTGGCCCCTGTTGAGAGTCTCAGCAAAGTGCTTGATGAGGCATAAAATGATGATTAATTAATTTACTGCTCAGTTGATCATCAAACTGAGAGGTTTATGATTCTCACAGCGGTCAACACTCTCTCTTCAATGTGCATCAGCATGAGCAGCCTTTGCTCTGGCCTGCTGCTGCCTTTGCTATGACCTGAGATATGGTGGCTTAACTCAGGGGAAACGAGGGAAAAAACTAAGAGAAAAGTTTCAAAAGGGATGTATTCAGCAGCCTCTTTCAGAGAGGCTTGCGAGTGTCAGAACGCTTCTTACAAAGGGGTTTTTCATATCTCGGCATTAATAAAACCTACTTTGCTGGCCATTATTTTGATCCAGTGGATTACATAAGAACTCCCCTAAAAATAAAAGTTTCTTCTCTGATTACATAGCTAAAAGTCAGAATTGGAATGAAGTTATATAGAGACAGGGCTTCACAGTTGCTGGTATATGTGTTAGAAGAGATCAAAATGCCAGTACAAATACTGAGTGGGGTTGCCCCTGTTTTATTCTTAGAGATGAATTTTAGTAATTTAAAACCCCTTTAAAAAAAGAATATGAAGATTTGAAGATTTAAGAAGAGGCATTCTATATATGTTGGGCACACATTTAAAAACATTATTCAAAAGGCATATTTTCATTAGTATGCATTTACAGCTTGTGTGCAGTCACCAAGTGTTTTGCATATGTTTTTGTGTGCAAACTTCAAAATATTTGCATTTATGATAATGTTCTAACTAATTTTTCTCTGGAATTTTAATGCAGTGGCCAGTGTCTATTCCCCTTGTGAAGACAACTAAATTCTGCTTAGTTACAGTAATTCCAGAATAATGCCAGGTGAATGAATATATATAAAAGAAAATAATTAAATCTTGTTGTTAGACAAGTATGTTTTATACCAGCTGCTTGGTCCAATTTTTCACATGAGCTAGGTGGCGGAATATATACATTGGCACAAGGACATGTGTATGCCAATGCACACACATTTAGAAGTTTCTTTTCTCTCTTTTTTGTAAGACTATACCAGAGTTACCAGGCATACTGAGAGACACCAGGAAAGGTCTTCTAAATGTCTGCATGCCTGAGCATCTAAGTGGGAAAAAAATGGTTTTTCTGTATAATTAGAAGAGAGTTTGCAAATTAAGCTTTTCTCCAAGAATGTATAACCCATTCATCTCAAAGCATGTGGAGGAAAAGAAGGTTATCAAGGGTAGTCAACATAGATTCACCAAGGGAAAATCATGTCTAACCAATCTAATAGCCTTCTGTGGTGGAATGACTGGCTGCATAGATGAGGGGAGGGCAGTGGATGCGGTCTACCTTGACTTCAGCAAGATTTTTGACACCATCTCCCATAACATCCTCATAGGTAAGCTCAGGCAGTGTGGGTTAAGTGAGAGGACAGTAAGGTGGATTGAGAACTGGCTGAATGGCAGAGCTCTGAGGGTTCTGAGTAGCTGCACAGACTCTAGCTGGAGGCCTGTAGCTAGCGGTGTTCCTAGGGGTCGGTACTGTGTCCAGTCCTGTTTAACTTCTTCAGCGATGACCTGGATGAAGGGACAAGTGTACCCTCGGCAAGTTTGCCGATGATGCAGAACTGGGAGAAGTGGCTGACACACCAGCAGGCTGTGCTGCCATTCAGGCAGACCTGGGCAGGCTGGAGAGCTGCGGTGAGAGGGACCTCATGAAGTTCAACAAAGTGTAGGATCCTGCACCTGGGGAGGAGCAACCCCACACACCAGCACAGGCTGGAGCCTGGCCTGCTGGGAGGCAGCTCTGAGGAGAGGGACCTGGGAGTGCTGGTGGGCAGCACGTTGCCCATGAGCCAGCAGGGTGTCCTGGTGGCCAAGGAGGCCGATGGTATCCTGGGGGGCATTAGGAGGAGTGAGGCCAGCAGCTGGAGGGAGGTGATCCTCCCCCTCTGCTCTGCCCTGGTGAGGCTGCCTCTGGAGTACTGTGTCCAGTTCTGGGCTCTCCAGTTCCAGAGGACAGGGAACTACTGGAGAGAGTCCAGCAGAGGTCCACAAAGATGATGAGGGGACTGGAGCATCTGCCTTATGAGGAAAGGCTGAGAGAGCTGGGCCTGTTTAGCATGGAAAAGAGAAGACTGAGAGGGGATCTTATCAAAATCTACAAATACCTTAAGGGTGAGTGTTGAGAGGTTGGGGCCAGACTCTTATTAGTGGTGCCCAGTGACAGGACAAGGGGTAACGGGCACAAACTGCAACACAGGAAGTTCCACCTGAATATGAGGAAACACTTCTTTACCTTGAGGGTGACACAGCACTGGTACAGGCTGCCCAGGCAGGCTGTGGCATCTCCTTCTCTGGAGATATTCAAAACCTACTTGGACACAATGATGTGCAACGTGCTCCAGATGAATCTGCTTTACCAGGGGGGACGGGAGTAGATGATCTCCAGAGGTTCCTCCAAACCCTGACCATTCTGTGATTCTGATTCTGTGATTCTTAAATAGGGTTCTGGCTAGGAAGAACCCAGGAAGAAAATAAAGCTGTTTAATATAACTTCAGTCCTTTTATTTGGCTCAAAAGAATGTTGAGAACAATAAGGAAGTGCAAAAAGGAATTTAGTACAGTTAGTATATTATTTGCTTATGAACTATGTTTCTTCTTTGATTCAGCCTTTAGGAAACTCAATCTAGTTTAGATAGACCAGGGGAAGCAGTCTCTTTTTCTCAGCAAAGTAATGCACCAAAAACCTAAATTTGCATATTTACACAGAATATGCTATAGTGCAGGAAAAGAGCTCAGAAAGAAACATCAGAAAACCATTAATGACAAGAAAAAGAGGGAAGGAAAACAGTGGGGAAGACAGGATGAAATATCAACATGCCCCAAGAACTTGCACCTTGGTCAAGGAATGAAAGAAGTCTCATTAAGTGATGTAAATCACTAGATTACATGGACCTATTCAACACACTTTTTCAAATGCAATCCATCCATCTTCGGGAAAAGGATAAAAAAATTTACATAGTTGACAAACTATTTTCAGAAGATTTGGGAGCAGCAATGGATAAATATTTAGCATGAACATCTGTGACATGATGTGATGAAGTGGGTTGATGTTGACTCTCAGGGGTTGGAGGTTTTTTACCTCTAAAAATGGGACTATTGACAATGCACAGGTTGTATAAAAAAGAGCTCTAAGAACAAATTTCAAAATCATGTTCCAGTCAATGAGGTACATTACTGTTATCTAATGCAAGTTTTATGTTGATAGTTTCAGATTTGTTAAAGTGCTGCTGAAGACATTTTAGGTGAGTGATTATGGAATTTAGTAACTTGCCCAGACAAGATTATAGGCAGCAGTAAAGGTCAACTTAACTCTGCCATGGTCAGATGTCACAGCACTTTCCCAACTAGTCGGATGTAACAAGGTCTTTTACCATCTCATACCAACATACTCTCCATGCCAGTCCCTCTGCTGCCTTCTTCTTGTCTCTCCTCACCCAAGGCATGCTCTCACTTGTCCCTGAACTCTTTTTTAATTCTTAACATTTCATACCTCATGTTTTTACCAATCATTACAAACTTTTTACAAATAAACTTTTCAAATAAGCTTGTCTAAACAAGTTTGGACAACTTGTCCCTGAATTCCTTCTTCACTGTTATCTGAGAGCGCACCCTGGGTGAGGAGAGACCAGAAGGCAGCAGAGGGACTGGCATGAAGAGTATGTTGGTATGAGATGGTAAAAGACCTTGTTGCAGCTTGATAGTTTGGAGAGTGCTGTGACAATTGGTGCCTCGTGTGAGGCCCTTCAGATTATGAAACTGAGTGTAATGAGTGGTGACAGTGGTGATGGCTGTACCGGGGGATGTTTGAAGTTTCGAACAGTGACGGCGGTGCCCAACAGAGCAGAGACAGGTGGGGACAGCCTGTGATCCAGATCACGTTGAGATAGGCGGGAAGAGCCTGGGGATCTGGATCAGACACCGGTAAAGGTGAGCCGTTGGGATCAAAGAGAAGGAAGCCTGATTGGGATCAAATAGAAGGAAGCTTGACTGCTGTGGAGTTAAGAGCCTGAGGGTAACGGGCAATAGTGGTGGAGTACACGGCCAGACGTGGCAGCAGCCTGCAGTGGTGGTGGGTCCAGAGCCGGTCCAGTTAGACAGCAGTGATGGCTGTGCCAGGGGAAGGCATGGGAGTAGCGTTGTGCCATGGGTGGCTCCCGCCGTTGCTGCTGCTGCTCGGCCTGGTGGTATTCCTGCTGGAATTTATGTGCTTGTTGAAGGTGTCTCCACTTGTAGAAGAAATGGGTGACCGCAAGGATGTTAAGAAGTTTTTCAGGACACAGAATTATGTGTTAGTGCTGTATTCTAGATCTGCTGCTGCTGCAAGCTCACTCAGGTTACTGTTCAGTGTGACCCAAGAGGTGAAAGGACAAGGCACTATCAATTCATCAGAACCCCCCTCTGAAGAAATCAAAATCCCATATGCTAAGAAAGCAGATAAGAAGAAAGGTGATCAACCTGCAGAAGATGAAAAGCCCAAGATAAAGGTGAAGAAGGAATATGAGTATGAGTTCAGGGACAAATTGTCTGGACTGTATGAAAAGTTTATTTGTAAAAAGGTTATGACGATTGTTGAATAACTAAGGTATGAAATGTTAGAAAGGAAAAGAAAAAAGAAAAGAAAAAAGAAAAAAAAAGGGGGGATTTGTAGAGGAATTATATGTATGAAAAAAAGATTGTAAAAAGGTTGTAATGAGTGTTAAAAACATAAGGTATGAAATGTTAAAAAGAAAAAAGGGGGAAGTGTAGAGGAATGAAGCTGGGTTAATTATCACTGATAATATACAACTGTGGGCTGGCTTCAGGGATGGTGCGTTGGCCGATGTAGACAAGGTGCAGCTGTGGCTGGTTCTGTTAAGGGGTTGGGCAGCCAATGAAGAGGGAGCAGCTGAGGAAGAGAGAGAAGGAAGAAGTAGAAAGAAGAGAGAGTGTGAGTGTGTGTGTGCCCTGGGTGAGGAGAGATCAGAAGGCAGTAGATGGACTGGCATGAAGAGTATGTTGGTATGTGGTGGTAAAAGACCTTGTTGCAACTGGCTGGTTTGGAGAGTGCTGTGACTGTCAGATGTGATTGTTGGATAGCTATGGTTCTTTTGGGTATCTGTTATTCTACCTTTATATTGCTACTCTCAGCAAAGAGTAACTTCATAATGGAAGCTCTACAACTCTCTCTTGCAGTGGACATGTTTGCGTCAAACCTTGTCTATCTCTGATCTTTCTGATTTCCCCCCGCTGTTCTATGTGCTATCATGGTCTAAAACTCATTGTTCTCTAACCATGTCTGCTTTCTCTCATACTTCTTTTTATGATCTCTTTCTGAGAGTCTGCATAAAGATACTCGTGCTTCATTTTTACAGCTTCATAAAATGTAATGGTAAAAACTCCATTAGCTAATCTGGTTGACTACCTTTGAAACATGGGCTGTAGAATTTCACCTGGTTATCCCTGAGCTAGGCTGAATAATGTGTATTTGACTAAAGCATATCTTCCAGATGGATATCTAGTTTTGATTTGAAGACATCAAAGGCCACTTCCCTGACAGTTTTGAAAACATCAAAGAGTACTGAGCTTGTGGAAGATAAAAGAAAAATGAGCTAATTGCCTGGATGCTAAAGGGAAATTTACAGCAAATATTTTGGTCCTATCCTGGCTTTTAAAAATCTGGCTTACTGGAAAGACTGCAAGCCATTATCACACACATAAGTAAAATTTGCTTTCTTTTTTTAGATCCAAGCCTCACACAGAAGACAAACTGGTCTTGAGGGGGAAAAAAAAAAAAAAAAAAAGAAAGAAAAATAATGTAAGATCTACCATAGCCCACCATTGACAGTCTTTGTAAAGGATGGGCTGAAACAAGAAAATTATCTGGGCGACTATGAATGCAGAATATATAGAACTCCTTTAGTTAAGTTGTAAACCAGGAAAAAATGAAAGGTAAATTGAAGAATATGGAAGAAGGGAGGGGAGGGAGGAGGTCCAGTCGTAGTTTAGCTGTCTCAAAGGGATTCATAATGTGCCTTTAAAGACTGTTTCCTCCACTCACACCTTAAATAATGTCCTTTCAAGAAGTTTTTTTTCTGTAACTTTACATCTTTTTATTTGTTTTATATCACATGTTCTACTTTCTTACTAGTAGAAATGAATAACGTTAAGAACACCTTTTCTGATGAATTTAATTACTTAGTAACATTGTAGGGCAGACATTCTACCATGTAGAAAGATTTATGTTATGGCTAAGTGAAGCCTTTGTATTTTATTTTTGGCCTTTCTTGAGAGCATACGGTCTTGTGCTTGGGTAATAAAGTAACACATTTTTGTGTTCTAGGACTGAAGTGTCTCTAAGAACTAATCCTCTTCAGTGGTAGCTTGAGCCATCACCTGTTAGCTGACATAGACACAAGGATCACTTGATAACTTGGAAACATTCGATAACAATTTTGAGAACAGTTGAAATTACACTGTTGAAAGAATTCTCAAAATTGTGGAAACCAGAATCAGGAATATATAAAAAAAAGAAATATTTCACAGAATGAAAATACATAGGACTTGAAACAAAATGAGAAGACTTTCCTAACAGATGGCTGAGAAGAGTGTAAGATAATTTTCTTAAACACTTATCTCATAGATTGACCTCGATGAACTATTACTCACTGTAGCAGTTACAAAATAAATTAAAATGAATGAAGACTTCACTTGGTTTTGCCCCAGCACTTCTGAGATTTTATCTTAATGGAATGTGACTATTGCTCAGCAAAGAAAGACTCATGACACTAATAGTTCACCATAATGGTCTGGGAAGAGTTCACATTAATTACGAACAAATGTCCTTCAGCTAATCACATTTTTCTGGCAGTAGGTTTAGCCATGGACCGTGGACAGCTCCTGGAAGAACAAACTTCCTCCTGACCTTTCCCAGGCTAGTTCCTACAACATAGCCACGTGGCTGTGGCAAAACCATGGAATTTTACCAGTTAGCTTTAAAAATTGATGGTTTTGCCATTGAACACACTCTTCAAACATAAGATTTAGTGGGTTGTAAAAAAATCTTCCTTATTTATTGAACAGAAATACTTATTCTTAAAGAAAGTTAACCTCTTATTAACTGGTCTGTTAAAGCTGGTACTGGAAGAAGTGGCAGAGAAGAAAAGACATAAAAAACACACAGCTCAGTCTACCTTGGGAAGCAGTCTGGTTAAATCCACAAGGACAGAGCATGCATACAGTTGGGAAGGAATGAGTAGGATGGACAGAATGAGGCTGGAAGGGAAATTTATTGTTACTTTTGTAAATAACTGATCTTACACAAATCTGGGAAAAAAAAACAACATTTGGAATAGAGGTGATCCTGCACAGCATTTATCATACAAAAGTTATCATACATTCATGAACTGACCTGGTGAATCTGGCACATTCTTTTTCATTCCTGTAGTTGCATTGACTCAATAAGAAATCATTACATGAAAATAAAATCAAAATATGCAAAAAAGATATAAAAAAACCCCAAAGTGTAAAAACTATTAATTGAAGTAGATTTTAGGTCATCAGCTGATATGTCCACTTGCTCAAAGCAATTTTTCTGCATGGAATTTCCCAATCTTCTTATTTACTTTCAGTAAGATTATCAGAATAGGAATGACATTTGAAGACTTCTATAAGACTACTCCATCAATTTTTTTCCCTATTTTTGTTAATCGGTATCAGTCCTTGGACCAGGACCCCACTTACAAAGGTGCAATGCAGTACAAAATTTTGTTTCAGCAGTCATAAAAAATCCAATACATTCTAGGTAAAGTATAACAGTAGGTCTTCCCAGTCATGAATGCAGAGCTGGTTTAATATAGAAATGTTTGCTTTAACTGATGAGCACCTTGCTGTGACAGATCAAGACTGCTACTGTAACAGTTAAAATGCTTGACAGCTTTTCATTATATTGTTCTGATGATCCATTTGCAATTTCAAACAGATATGTTTGCATGTTTCTTCTGTAGTTCCATGGCTACTTGGTACCTATATTCCCCCTTTCCCCTCCCCCCCCCCCCTTTTTTTTTTTTTTTTTTAATTTTCTTCCTTCTTTGGTAGGATGACAGTCCAGTTTCCCGGGCGGAAAATCACAAATTCTTTGTATTCTAGACAAACATGTTGTTGTCATCAGTCTGAATACACTAAGATGCATTTACTGTCAGCAACAGAAGAAAGCATCCAAAATATGTAACTAATTATGTTTAGTTTCAGGAAACCAGCAAGCTTCCTAATACATCCAGTATAAGAATTAGATATGTGCAGCTCTGAAACACCTTTATTTTCTTACACCAGACTAAAACCCTTTCCCTTTGAAGATAACTTAGTTCCCCGTACCTTAACATGCCCCCAAGCTTAAATTTTACTGTGGATTTTTGGTTTTCATTGTTTTACACTTTCTCAATTTGTTTTAACCACAATTAAAACTAAAACTCCTTCAGTTTTGGTAAAGTCACTGTCTTTGGGAAGTGTGTGAAATTTACCAAAACTAGACTTCTATACTTTTCATATTGTTAATTACTATAAACTTTAAACCAATTGCTGTGAATTCAGTTAGACACTGGATTAGATTGCTGAGTTTAAAAAAAAAAAGGACAAAGAAACCATGAATCAAAGTTAAAAGGTCAAAATACTGCATTTAAGCTTAACACTTGTGTGTATTACTTTTTCCCCACCATAAAAGTTTACATGCTGTGATCTGGCTTTTCTGTAATCCACTGACATAGAAAAACCTCACTGATCCTGGTTAAAATAAATCAAGTACCAAAATTCTCCTCATCTTTGAATTTATTTTTATCTGCATATATTTTGAGCAAACAATCACCATAAGTTTCAGGAGAGTGAGTAGGGATTGAGAGTTATAACTGCATGTAGTTATAGCTAGGCTATGTTCTACTATCAGAGGCACTGATATTTTTGTAAAATAAGTCTTAAAAGCCTATCAAAGCCAATGAAATAAGAAAACAAATAACACTGTAAATTGAAAAGAATAAGTGTAGTGTTTAATGAACACTTATTGACCAATAACGTGCAACTAATGTTAACTATAGATTTTTACTTTGGCTATTTATAGCTCTAAAAGGCAGTCATTTGAAGCTGTACAGACAATAGGGTGAAGTGATGGTTAACAGCAATGCATTTTATTAAAAGCTAAATTAAATGAGTAAATTGGAAGTAGATGAAAAAGTCTGTTTGGTTTAATATAACCTTGCTTGTTCGTATTGTTCAGTCTTGATGGTCCTTTAGCATGTCACATGGAGAGGTCAAAATCTGAGGGTGTTTTTTTTTGCCATTGCTAGCATTTCTACAAGAAACTGCAATTTTAGCTTGATGCTTCTTACAAATAACCTGTGAGCTAGCAATGCCTTGTAACGAGTAAGCAGCTGACCTTCTAAAACCATCCAATAAAAAGGATTGTACATTTCAAAGTGTACACTGTTTATGTGGGACTAAATGGACAATCTGTATTTGCACTGGGTACTATCTCACCATGGATAGGACACTATGTTTTAAGTAAGAGGTATATAGAACTCATGGTTTCTGTCCTTTATACCAGAATATAAAGAATTTTTTGGTAGCTTAATTTCTACCAGGATTAAGGGGATTTTAGAATCTCAAGATGTAGCCATAGGAAAGATCTATTAGACCACACAATCCAAGCATGGCTTTTCTGAGATGTTGTAAACCACTGATCACAAACACAAGGTATAATACACATATACCAGATAAAATTATATTGTTTTTAACTGTTAAGCTAGAAAACTTGATTCAGATGTTGTAGAATTGAATATTTCTCCACTATAAATTTGTAATCTCCATTAGATGCGCAAGCCGTAAAGCAAAGCCAAGCATCATATGTGTTACAAAGTATCTCAGTATCAGAGGTGCTATAAGAGAAAGAAATGCAATAGTACATTGATGATGGAGCCACATGTTGAAACGACTGGTATTTTTAATGCACTTTACATTTAAAGTTAGTTAAAATAAGTTAAAATGTTTATTTCTCAGCAAAAAAAAGCCAAAAATTGAAGAAAGATATTTCATACAATCAGCTATTTAAATTGGTAACAAGCAAATATTGTTTGGGAGTGTGGCCCAGATCCAGAAAAATAATTTTGTCTCCAAAGCAAGTCTGGCCAATAAATGGAATACACAGCCTTGAGTAACACTTTTGGGATTTCACACTACTGAAAGAGAGGACTTTTTTTTTCCTCTTCTTATTTACCTTCTGTGCACCTTACTCCTGTGTGGAGTGTCTGTGTGAGCCTGCCAGGTGTATGTGGCTGACATGCCAACCATCCTTGAGACTATGGGTCTCTAGCATACTTAGAAGGGCATGGTCTGCAGGGTGTTTTCGCCCTAAACTTGCAAAACTGCAATATGGAAAGCAGCTTGGGTTTCTCAGATCATATAAAGTTTGTCTTTGCTATGTGAAAGTGGAGTTAGGCATCTCTGATGAGTTCAACAAAGCGGGAATGAAAGCATGTGTGGAATATGTAGAGGCAGAGTGCCTCAGCCTGCTGATGGGAAAGTCCAGTTATAACTTAGCAGGCAGCAAAACAATTGATTTGGGCACCTTACTTTGGTCTCCTGGGACTTGTGGTTTGGAACTGGCTGTCTTGATAAATAAAGTAAATCCTTCTCACTCCTCACTAACACTCTGAAATAATAATAAAAAAAAGCTTATAGGACAGGCAAAGCCCTGCTCTGAATTCACTTGTTATTGGCATTAATACTTTACGGAATCAGAGGTAAGTATTAATGTGTATTCATGCAGCACATCAGGCTGTAGCAAAGAGCACTTTTCCACACCAATTATCATGTCCTCTTGAAGACATTTAAAAATATTAGAAAACTTAGGATTTGTGTACACCATCATTCTAATGGTGAGTTTTGCCATCAGGCAGTTGTGACATGCATTGGGGCAGGCAATGAATTCCTGAACCACATCCGCTCAGGGGAGGTGCTCAGAGAATCACAGCCCAAGCCAGAATTCCTGGGGCATGTCACCACTGCAGCTGTGTTAGAAGAGATGACTACCAGTGTATCTATCCCTACTGTAGCTACAATAGCTTGTTTGCATTTTCAGAGGTTTAAGAATGAGGTAGGATTTCAGAGGTACTTAAAGAGGTTGACTCCCAGTACCCACTTATACCATGAAGAGGGAAAGGAGGAGTAAGTGCTTCTGAAATTCCCATAAGGCACTTGTTTACTTTTTGGAATTTCATCCGTGGAAGCCAGAAACATGTAAAGAAACTGTAAACTGCAGTAAATAATTCCATTTTTAAAATATACCAATGTTTTAATAAAATTATTTTTCTTTTTTTTTTTCCCCCAGCACATACAATAGAGTACAACTTAGCTAACAAAACAATGCAGTAATGCTATATTTGTGCACTTTTAATTCAGTGCTGGTTTTCATCTAAAAGTTGCTTACTATAAATCCTGGGAGGGAGGGAGAAGAAACAATCATCTAATCACAAAAAAATGGGCCATTCTTCATCCTTAATACAATAACGCAAAAATTCAGAATAAAAATATATTTCAAGCTATATAACAACACAAACAAAATTTAATTGACAGTTAAGCAAATAAATGTTATATTTTGTATGAAAGTCATATTTGGTGAAGAAACCGTGAGTTTTGAGGGACAAATCATCAAATGAGAATGCTCTTTCTTTGGGAAAAAAAAGAAAGAAAACAGAGGAACAAAAACCAAGAGGGGGTTCAGTTGAAAAAAGGTTTTATGCATTCTGATTCAAAGTGTTACGAAAGTTGGCAATCTCTTTCAATAAGTCTATTCATTTTCACTACTTGCTGTTTTAGGTACAGTTCCCCTAAAAAGAGGGAAGGCAGAGCCCTACCCAGATGGTTCCTCCTTGCCACATAGTCTGCCACAGGGAACAGGGCAGGTAGTACAAGTCAAAGGACTAGCAAAGGACTACTCTTTGTCCGGAGGGCAGTGCAAGGGATCTGCAGGGCTTTGGAGCCTGAGTCCCATTTAACTGCCCCTGGGGCTGGCTAACTTCAAGCTGCAGGGCATAGTATATGTATTTCCAGATTACTAGGATCAGGAATGAGAACTCGATTGTCCACTTTCCACATAAGTGTTTTATCCAGTAGGTTAAAGTCATTCATTTTTTCCTCCAGCCCAACTAATATTGATTTGTCTCTGCAAACATAGCTTCCACTAGCATGATGACAGAACATTTACCCCAGCAAACCCTATACACCAATAATTATGGCTTTCCCTTGAAAAATCTGTATTGTGAGCTGAAAAATGCTTAGGCAGAGGCTGTCAATAAAAACTTGCCAATGAGCTGACTTGTCCTATTGCATAGTGGAATATGACTACCACTTCTACACCTGTAAAATGTTGTGTGAATGAGCTCTCTGATATGTCTAAGTGTACAGGAAGATTCTGGGCAGTGATTTCTGATATATCAAACCCCAGAGAAGAGTGGGTTATCACTCATTTATAGTCTAATGTCCTGCCTTACAGGTTCTCTATTCAGTATCTAGTGTAACCAGCTTCTGATGCAGGGGAAGGTGGAAAGAAATTTCCATTAATAACTCTCATCCTTGGAAACCAAATTCTTTTAAGGAGAGAAATAGTTTCCTGGCCCCATAGGTAAAGCAGAGAAAAGCCATTATAAATCTACTCAGGCCCCAAGACTAATCTTGTCCCCAAAGTATATCCTGCATTCTTCCTTCCAAATGTGTTCAGCTGTAATTTGGCCAAGTGCTCCAGACTCCTCTCTTGCCTTGGTGCCTGTAAGTAGCTAGTTTCAGCAGCTCCTCAGATAACATGCTAGCACTTGGGATCTTGTTCTTAGGCACCTATTTCTCCATCTTTAACCGGATCAGGAACTCAAGGAGCTGGATTTCACAAGCCTGTCAAGTAGCTGCATATTAGGAATCCCTGGTGCCATGATATGTAGACTCCTTATCATTCTAGCCCAATGTGCCCCTCAGAGCAATTCCCAAGGTCGTGGAGCTTGGAATAGCTCCTGTAACAGTCACATCCAGTAGACATACCTAACTTCTAAAGCAGTAAGCTATGAGAAATGTAATAGCCTTTTAATGAAACAGTCTTTTTTATGCACAGACTGCTTTCTTGAGGTACTTTCCTTTAGTGTGATCAACAATAATCCTTACAATGACAAAGGGAGCTTTCAAAAAAAAAAAGAAAGAAGAAACCACTTTGAAAATGGTGTACAAGAAGAATTAATGACAGAAAAATTAAAAATCAAGGTGAGATTCAAGGCGCTAGGCATGGAGGTGAGGGGCAGGGAAGCAGTGAGCAATGGCAATGATTGAAGAAGGGAAACCAAAAGGAATCACAGGGCACAGACTTCCACACAAGCTTCTCCATAAGGCTCCACAAAGCAGGTGTTGCCCTGCCCCCTCCCCAGGAATATAAAGCCACGAGTACTTTTCTATGGCTTGCCTTTTAAATGTTCAAAAGGGTAAGAGTCTGAATCTTGGCACCATGTGTAGATGATGGAAGTGAATAAAATGTAGGTTTTACTATTTTAAACCTAATGTGAGGCAAACATTAAACTGTGGTTTGTAAAGGTTTAAATTCCTTTTAGTGTAAACAGTGGGGTTATGCCTACCTGTAAATATACACTTGTTCTGTTTTGTCCATATGGTCACAAAGAAGTCAGTCCAACACCACCACCATTTGGCCAAAACTTCCACAAGAGATTTATTCACAATAATTCATAGGTAATTTTACAATGCTGTTACCCAAAGTGTGCACTTAATATTCAGAATAATAAAAAGATAAATAAAAAGTATTCAAGATGAAGTTTATTCTAATTCTTAAAAAGCTGAGGGACTGTTTGATTTCTAAAAAGGACTCTCATGCCTGTATTTCTTAGTAACTGTAGTCAAAAACTGCTTTCCAACACAGATTGGTCTTACCAAAGCATCATTGTACCATAAACCTTAAAACCTTTCTTACTGTTAAGAGTATGCCTCTTTTAGAAAGGTATATGGGAGAAAAAAAAATTAGCTTTGCAGTGTACTCCAGAGATCTATAAAGACCATAATACAAACCCATTAATGCGTAATGAAGCAAACCTGCAGATCAAGACAACTGTTTATGGAGAACACCTAGTAATTCTTTGTCTTGTTTCCAAAGAGAATTCTACCTCAAATGCCTTCAAAGAACAAATCTAATGTAATGTATTGTACAGAGAGAAGCACTTAGGTAGCCCAAACCAAGCTGCTTAGGATTTCATAAGTCAGCCATGTCTTAAACTCCACCAGGGAACTGAACAACAACTGGTACAGATTTCTGCACTATTCTCACCGTTTGCATCCTCTTTTCAGAAAGAGAGAGCAGCAATTTCATCACATTGAATATTATTAAGGTGCAACCTTATAAAAAGATGCATGCAAAATAGGGGTATCGATCACAGGTTTCTTCAAAACAAACTTTACTTGTGGTCCCAACTGGGGAAGACTAATTTCTGCACCAGTAACTCTTCTGCTCCTCTGATGTCACAGTCTGAAAATCGATACTTCTGGAGGGCTAGGAACATTTCATTTTTAAAGCAGATATGAAGTTTCTTTCTGATGTGTAAGTATTTGTAATGATTTTTAGGAATATTTTGACTTTTTGAAATTGTTTTCCGAAAAAACATCTTGCATGTATACATGTATATGTGTGTGTGTGTGTGTATGAATATATTTAAAGTTTAAAAGGAAAGAAGCAGAATAAGATGTATTGGTTTTATGAACAAAATCTACCTTTTGATACAAGCTAAGCTAACAGTGCATTATGTATTGTGTATTTTGTACATTTGTTACTATTCTATTATCATTATTTCTGAAATCTGTGGGTTTTTTCCTTCCTTTCTTAAAAATGGAAGTTTTTTTTAACTAGGGTGGTATGGAAAAAAATTTGCTTTGCTTGTGATACTAGGGTTATCCATAAAAATGGAACCTGGCCTTTTTTCTATACTTGAGTTCTGCTTGAACGTCACCTCCCTAACAAGGGAGGTTCAGCCTGTTTTCTGTAGGTACCCACCAGAGGGAGACGAAAAGATTTACTGTAAGAAATAACTTGGCACAACTCATGGACAGCAAAAATGCAGAGTGGATAGAGAATTTCTCAAACATTTAAATAATTGTAGAAGCATTCATCTGCAAAGCACCCTGCATCTATTGGAATTATTGCTTTTCTATACACTTAAAAAACATGACCAAAACTTTATGTATCCTTTATGTACAAATATTTACACTTTTGCCTGGGTACATCTATATGGGTATATACATAAGAAAGTATAGCTCTTGACATATATGTTTGCCTCCTACAAGCACTTCAGAAAGTAAAGTAACTAGCAAGAGTGTTTAGTAAATCAGAAAGCCCACATGAGTACTGCAGAATATGGAGACTGGGTTCTTAATTGCAGTTATGCAGCTTGACAGTCTGATTCTAAATTTCTATGTATGCACAATTAAGTAACAGCAGGAGCATCCCATCCTTCAGCCAGTCTGGTCAGCTGCCCAGAGATGCTAAATCAGAGGGGTGATGCGCCTGGAGCACTTTCCAACTCAGTTTCTGTTTCATTAGTTGTTAGCTATTCACATACAAGGCAGAGGATTAGCAGCATTGTTTTTTCCCAGTAATGATCAGAACAACTTGGGACAGGGCTGGGTAACCATCCTGGCATAGTGGCATGGTTACATGTCAGATATTCAATGTTGACAAAACCCAAACTTTATATCAATGAACAACAGGCCTAAGTAATAATCGGAAAAGACAAGGAAATTGATGGAATGCTAGAAAAGGATTATTCTTGCATTATTCTTGCTTGGGACTGGAAATCTAAGGCAGAAAGCAGCCTCAGGATGCATCACAAAAGCTAATATAGACATTCTTACAGTTTTTTTGTGGCAGGACAAAAATTGTGACACAGTATTTGCAGCAAAACTGAACAGGATTCAATTTTTCTAATAACTAACCCTGGAAAGCAGTCACAAGGTTATCCTTGTCATTTTGTTTTAGAGGTATATTAAAGCTGATTATTTGGGTAGATATTAGTTCTTATTAAGTGACTGAAACCGCCAAGGCAAACAGAAGTACACTGACCCATTTTTGGATTATGATGAGGTTAGCATCCAAAAGACTTTGGCGGGGAATAATTATGAAACGTCTATCATTTTATCATCAGAGTCTGTCTTCAATCAAAGCATGTTGTAAATAGAAGTGTTCAGAAATTATCAAAGGAAACAAAGTTTTGTCAAAAAATGCTACTTCATCCAGTCTGAAGTCTTTCATTTAAAACATCTTGGGTTCAATGAGGTTTTAGCAAACTCAAGGCAGAGTTCAAAGAGAACCCTGCCTGGATTCCTGCAGAGTCTGCCTGGGCTACGTACATTGGAAACAGCCACTACAGGTTAGATCAAAACTAAATTAAAAAGAAACTTCCAGTGAATTTGGAATCCCAGTTTTGGGCCAGCTTTGCTTATGAGGTATTTTTACTGCTATTTGAAAAAATGGAAAAAAAATCTAACAGCTACAGCTAAGGAGAGTGTTTTTTTTAATAGAATAGATTTTTATATTCAAGAAGAGCCACATAAACTATTTAAAATTAGAAGAATGTTATTAAAAATGCAAATTGCTCTTTCACTGTAATCTTTAAAGAGGCTCTGAAATTGAAACAAATTAACTTACAACTGACTTTTTAGGAATATAAAATTTAGGAATATATAAAATATAAAATATATATATATATATAAAAAGTTTGTAGTGATAGAGATACCTCACAGAACTTCATTTGCTGTATCTGGTGACTTTTGAAAGCAAATTATAGACATAGTGTTTGTTACCAAAATGTAAAGTGAAAAAATACATTCGTGCACACATAAAAATATAAAGTAATTTTACTTAAATATGTTTAGGGTTGATGTCTCTTCAAGAGATAAATGTCTAAAATTTCAAAAGGTAATTTGCATATCTATTGCTTTAGAATGATTTCAGGTATCTCCTGCTGCCATTAATAAAGTGGTTTAAGGTTGTATATATGTGTACTATTTATATAACATGCATAAATATGCATATTTAAGTATCCAAATTACTAGCTAGACTTTTAGAGATACAGGGCACTTGATGGTGATAACAATATTAAAATATGCAGCAAATACCGTTACAAATATTTTGGGTTTTTTTTCACCAAACTAGCAACCATATCAAGCAAAAAAAGTACTTACAGACCTTTTTTGTATCTTTCCTGCCTTAGATTCTGATGGCATGGCACATACATGTTAGCATATAAAGAGAGATAGTAGACCAACTAAATGGTACACACCCAGGCAAATGTTTTAGCGTTATCATCTTGTGCAAGTTATTTAACACAACACTGTCTTTAAAGTTTATAAAAGTATTCAAATAATTTTTGAAATCCAGAATTGTTTCTGATCCCTTCTGTCTGTACTAAAAATAAGAAAACTGGTGTGTTTCTTATCAACTTGTTTGAAAGAAGAATCCTATTGAAAACTAAACTCATTTCAGTTACATGCTGAAGTGATTGTGCTAAAGGGTCTTACTGTATAAATGGAGCACACAAGCCAAAAACAATACAAATGCTTAGCTGCTGGCTTTAGCCAGTCTCTTTCAGTGCAAATCATAATTGCTTTAGGAGTTTCTGAATCCACTTTTGAATTCAAAGCTTCAGACAAATAATTGGATTTCCTGAAAACATGCTGAGCTATGTTGCTCTCCCTGTCTTGCTTTATGTCCTCAGGGCTCCAGTCTCTGCTTTATATCAAGCTGCACCTAGTAGGCTAATTGGAGGGATGGGTAGATCACTCTGCATTAACATGTCCATCTGCATTAAATAAAATTTCCTCAACAGTCTTTATCATCTCCAACAGAATTATCACTTCAGAGTCGAAGAAACAGGAAACCAAGTAAAAATGGCTGTGTAATTTACCAATGGCTTGAGTGCCTTAGCCCTGTAGACCTATGATCCAAGCCAATTATACTCTAGCTGACTTATTTTTACAGTACTTTGACATTGTATACTGACTTCATGTTTCCCACTGACTGCAGGGCAGCTCTAAATATGCTCTGGGCTATCTGCCTAGACATTTCTTGCTTTAGGTAAAGTATAGTTGAAATACCATTTGAGTTTGATCTGCAAGGCTTGTAAATATGTAATATCAAAGATTAAGCCCTTCAGTTTCCCAGCATTGTGACAGGTGTACAAAAGACATCATATTAACAAATGAAGTGTTGTTTTTTTATTGTTGCTATTTAACATTAATAACATGTAATAAGCTGGTGACCTCTTTTTTTCCCCACATGTGTAGAAAAGGCATAATCTAGCTCGAGTGGCTGCTGAGACAAAAACCTGTCGATTGCCTATGAAATCTCTAGGGTCAGGATTACACTAGTTCTCCTGACATAGCCATGTTTGTTCAGAGTCTGAAAAATTCGCACCTTCTTGCTGACCTCATTGTGTTGGAAAACACTAAAACCCAGCACTGTGAGGACACAGTATTGCTCTAAGGGAGGTTTGGATGGCTTCACTTAAGAAATTCAAGGAAATGGCATAACAGCGCTGACAGGAATTCTTCTCTTGTGTCTCAACACCAACTTGATGGTACTTTTCACCCCTTAGAATGTTATTTGCAACCTCCTTTGCTACCACCTTTATCTCGTTTTTCTCTTTGCTGTCCCAAGCATATCAGAAGATGGAGACACCTATCTAGTCTTCACAGTAAGCAACTATCTTCTGCAATCTGTCTGTTAACTTGATGGTGTTTGATTACAATTCTGGTTCTTTGAGTTTTTGTTGGTTTTTTTTTTTTAATTATATTTTTTCAATGGTTGTTGTGTTCTGGGATTCTATTATTTTGTACTTACTGCCAGCAGAAGCCATTTTGCGTAGCTGATATAGAAAGATTGCCTGATAGTGTGAAGAAGCATGTAGTAAAATACTACTGTGCAGAAGCATGCCCACCTGACCATCTTTTCCATTTTATTGCTTTTCTAGTCTGGGTCTGCATGAGTTTAAGATTGTTTTTGTCTCCTATGGTTTGTACATTTATGTGATATTTCAAAAGAGCCTTATTGGATAAGACCGGAGCATTGGTGCCAGAATCTTGTCTTCTGGCAGTGGCCAGGAGGGGGAGAAGGGCTACTGTCACCTGCTTCCCGTGAGACAGCAGGCACCAGCAAACCACCAGTCACTTCAGGGCTTACCCTCTGTTCTAGGTCAAATCTGAACGGACTGATCAGCATAGTCCCAGTACTGACCCTTTTGAACTAAACAGATCACTTGTCTCCATGTTGAAAACTGAGCATATATGCCTACTTTCTCTGTCATGTCTCTTAGCCAGATATTACCTGTGAAAAGATGTTTTTATTCTGCTAAAGCTACTCAGTTTCCTTCACATCCTGCCTGATTCAGGGCTTCCTCCTCTGAGAGCAGATCCTCAGCAAGCTTGTTTTCTTTTGGCACTGTAGAATATCCTTGCTCTTGGTTTGACGCAGCTTGGGTACTGTTACAGTCTGCTAATTATGGATGGATCTTATTACTGAGGCCAAGATCTAACCCACCCATCCCCACCACCATTTGAAGATGCGCAATAATTTTGACAAACCTTAACGGCCATTCCAGATGCCCATTTATTGTGGAGTGACCCACAAACTATCAAATTACAAATGGTCACAGAAAGATATCCACCATCTGTGGTGATGTTTGAGTTTTCTGTGCAACTCTTGACATGTAAAACAGGAATTCAGTTATGTCTGGTAATAGAAAAGTTGGTCAAAGCTGGAATTAAGTCTGAATATTAAACAGAATATAGCATCTTACATCTTTAACCACTGGATTTTTTTTTCCCCAGAAACTAAATTTAGTCTGACGAAGAAACCCTTTGTGAACAAGTAGCTGTAACAATTATGGATCAGACTACAGTGTCACATGTAATTATTCCATTTATATCCAGATAAGAGGTATTAAGATGAAGCTGTGAAAGTTACAGCTGAATCACAACACAGGATGTGGACCCGTAGGATAATGCAGGTAGG
This sequence comes from Falco cherrug, assembly GCF_023634085.1. Classification (NCBI taxonomy): domain Eukaryota; kingdom Metazoa; phylum Chordata; class Aves; order Falconiformes; family Falconidae; genus Falco; species Falco cherrug. Next base: position 74,806,470 of record NC_073699.1, read on the forward strand.
AAGAGACCTCTGAAGGGCTCTACTCCAATCTACTGCTCAAAGCAGGGTCAGCTATGAGGTCAGACTTAGTTGCTCAGAGCTTTATCTGGTCTTGAAAACCTTGAAATGCTCAAGGATTAGACTTGTACAGCTTTTACTTGACTGAACCTCTCACAGCTCATGACTTTGGCTCTCATCCTCCCACCATGCACTGCTGAGAAGAGTCTGGCTTTATCTCCTCAAAAATCTCCTCTTAGGTGCTGGAGCTCAAGGTTGGTATTGAGTCTTCTTAAAGCTGTCTCTTCCCTCAACTAAAGAAAGTCTCTTGCCTCACCCTCTCCTTAAAGGGCAAGTGCTCCAACTTCTGACCCTCTTGCTGGTCCTCATGTTGTACCTGCTTCATTTGATCAACATTTTTATTTTCTGAGCCCAAAACCGGACTAGAGTATTCTAGATGGTACAAATAATTGCTGAGTGAAGAGGAAAAATGGCCCTTGGCCTTCTGGCTATAGTCCTTTACTGTAACCCGGGATAAAGATGTATAGATATATAGATAACAACACGGGATAGTGGAAATGCTTGAGCTATGACTTCAAAGACTCGGTCTTTCATGGCAGGAGCAGTTTAGGACAGATAAATGACTGCTTAGCTTTTTCAGAAACAACAGTATGACCAGACAGTGGCTTTAAGTTTCAACCAGTAGAACCACCTCAGAGTGTAGAGATCTCCAGGTCACTTACTTTGATGAGTATCTTGTGGGCTAAAAGACATTCCCTGCACAAACAGGAGCTAAAGGTGGATTGTGACTGGCATCCAAAGCCAGAAGCAGTCAAACACAACCTGACTTGAAAGGGTGTTTGCTTAACTTTGAATGTTGCCAGCCTGCGGAATTCTATTCAGAAAAGTGCATCAGTAATAAGGTCCCTCTATGCCTGTTTTCTCCTGGATCAGGTTTTCCTCCCTGTGGGATTTTTATTGAAAGAAAATAGGTAAGGGCACTGTGCCAAATTCCATCTACAAGCTGAGGTGCAGCTGCTTGAAAAGCTGAAGTGACCTGACATACAGAACAGGTTTTGTGGGCGAGACTGTATGGCTGCTTAAAATATGACCATACAACCTTGACAAAATGCCAGCGGTATCTGCTTGATTGGCATCATCCTTTATGGAAGTTTTTGGGTTTACTCTGGAGTTTGGCTAGGTGAAGGCAAAAACTTATACCTAAGACACTACCTCCAGAATCTTGGATGATGTTTAAGTTTCCATTTAAAAATTGTTTATAAACCTCATACTTTGATGTTAAGGATGTAAATGCAAACATTTTCTTGAGACTGCAAACACGTTAGCAAGGATGCAGTCAGGATCAAATCCACAAACCTCATGCATGTGTTGGAACAAATCACGCCTAAGTGACATTTAGGGATGAGGCTGCTTGGTTTAGGGAAGAGACTGGATTGTTCTCATTGGTGTGATATGGAAGCCCACAGGGCTCTGCTCTTCTGCTTTCTCATGGCCTTGTGTTAATTACCATTTAATGACCATTCTAGGCAGAGGATAGTTAACTGCTTCAACAGGAGAAAGATGAGTTTCTCCTAGTTTTTCAGAAAAAAAGTTGTTGGCTTTGCATCAAAATAAACATGTTGCAGACTCCCTGCAGCCATTTAGTATTTAAGCAATAAAATCCTTATAGCCTTTTGGCATTAAGCCTTATAGTTTTTGTGGGAAAGGAAGAAGTTTTATTATTTTCCTTCTTCCTATTTCATTTATATCACAGAAATGGAATGTCTTTCACAGTTGATTTTATGTACTTTTGTAATTCATAGATGTAAAGCCAAAAGGCCCCTGTGATTCCTAAGCGTTCTGTAGCCAAGCTTCTCTTAAGACTCTTCCAAAACTTACTAGTACACCATTCAGGCCAGAAACCAATACTTGGATAGCTCTGCTTAAATCCCTCTGCCAGTCACTTCATGGAAAACGTGCCTGTACTGCTGAAGAAAGGAGGAGACACCTTTGTTTTTCTAGCAGGAATGTATTTTATAAACCTTTTTGTAAAGTCTTTACAAAGACTTTTGATTATTCTAATGCCTTTTGGGTGTTGAGACTAGCCATAGGAATGTTGGCTACCACTAACTTTTTGCTTTCAACAAGGATAGTGAGAGGAATGTTAGAATATGCAGTTGCCTTGCAAGGGACAGCCCTTATACATGAAGGAGAATGACTCAAGACCTGAAATCTCAGTCTATTGTGTTCTTCCAAAGATGGAGATGGGAAGTAACCTCGGGACATGTATACAGGAAAGATTTTCAGTTCTTTCTGTTTCAATTCTGTGTGAAAAATGTGTAACAAGTCATAGTCATTAGAAGCTGAAACTAGACAAATTGAAGTTAGAATTAGAAGTCCTTTTTTTTTATAGTAAAGGTAATTAATTGTCTGAGGAGCCCTTCTCAATCTGTGGCAGTACTCAATTACTTAAAGTCTCTAAAGCGTGCTCCCAGTGTTGTTTAAACTCCCAAATTAACTATATGTTAAACAAGTATGTGTACAAAGTTTAGGTCAAGCTGACCCACTCTCTCAAGTCGGCAAAACTGATGAATGAAAGGACATCTAATCAAAGGAGTCAACCTTGGGAAACAGAACAGAACATTATAAGAACACTGTTATGTAAATTATGCAAGAAGCCTCCAAATGAGAAAGTCCTGGTCACAAGATGTGACAAGCTGTTGCAACCCACAGAAACTTGGTTGAAAGTAGGACAAAGGTAATTGTGGTAATGGGAGATCACGACCTCCAACTCAAATAGCCCACCCCCCTTAAAAGGGCAAACACCCACTTCGGGAGCATGTGAAGTTTGTAAAAAAACTTCAGTAGTGCTAACTGAAGATACGCATTTATTTACACTAAAAGCAAGAAACTTGTAACTAATCCTGTATGTGAATGAAAATGAATTTGTAATGTACTATGAATATGCAAGTACTCTACTGTATATAATGTGTACCCTTGAGTAACTTGGTGTGCATGTTAGGAGGAAAGATCCCCCATGCACCCAGTGCTGCAATAAACCAATGTTGGCTTCTTAAATTACCATTTGATTTGGAGAGTTTTCCTGGTTACAGTTTCTGGTAACACCAGAACCCTGGCCACGATTCAGTAATTGCAGTAGTAGATCCAACTGCATAAAAGCTCATATTCTAATAAAAGGTGGTGGAAATTAAATGAGTTTCCCTCACCACCTTTCAGGTAAGAGACAGAGCACTAACTTTAGAGAAGCAACAATGTAATAGGCAATGCAGTACCAGAAATGATAAAGGCAGGGAGGTGAAGGACTAAGGTGTAATCAATACAGCTGAAGATACTGTACGGATAGGCGAAAGCAGTCAGAGCAAGCCTTGCCAAGCACTGACAAAGATGCCATCACATCATCCACAGGATGTTATTGGGATGGTGTGGAGGGTGGGCACAGAAAAAATTACTGTCTTTAGACACTGGGAGACTAGCGTAGCTCTGGGACAGGGCATCCTGAGCAACCGTAGAGGTTCCCTCCTAAGAAGTTTGCAAGACATAGCTATACAAAGCTATGGCTGATCTGCTCTGTTGGTTGTTCATCACATTTTGAGTGGGAGGCAGTGCTGGGGACTTACAGAGGCCTCTCCCCGTGGAAGTTTCTGTAGCTATCAGCAGAAACAGAGCAGTGGTAGTGATTCTGAAAACATCATGACATCTTAAGATCTTCAGAATGGTATTCCTCATTTACTAGGCTGCTAGGTGCTTTTAGCAATATTTTCCTTGTCACATTGCTAAGTGTTTCCTTGTTAGCACAGGATGCAAGAAAAGTCATTATAGAAGCCTAGTTTGAGACATTGTGCTCCTCAGGGAGGGGAAACATGCACACAAACATAATAGACAGGAGAATTTGTGATTTTTTATACATTAATTCTTCAGCATAGATCATAGGTGAAGTGTAAGAATTACTTTGCTTAACAGACGCATATATAAGCTACAGTTTAACAGGTCATCACTGCCAGGTTTAAATACTCAGTTAACAACTCTTAACAGTATATTTTTTCCTTAATGAAGACTTCTAGCAGTACTGAGCAGGCATACGGTAAGGATTCAGCTGGCTGAATTTTCCTAACATCTGGTGATTTTTTAGGAGTAAATATATGTATTGTTAAGCTTAGAATACTTAATGAAATGTCTTCAGATTAACTCAATTTTTCTTTCTAAGGAGCAAATATTTATTTAAATATTACTTTTGAAGAACACAGACCTCAGGTCAGTAACAAATAGCCAATCATGTGATCATTACAAGTACTTGAATAATATATATAATATATATTTATTTGTATTCTTGATTTCCCACAAAAAATATCTTACTTGTGATAAAATGAGAAAAGGATACACGTCTTTTTATGGATAGGTGTTTTACACTCATCTTTACTGTTCCTTAAGGCTTTTTATGACTTAAGTTATATCAAACTAAACTTTTACTGTAGATCTGAAGTGAATCTTAACATCATAATCACTTACCATGCTTTGACACATATCTCAAAACACATGGACTCTAGATATTGGATAAAACTAAACCAGAAGGTCCTCCAGGAGTGTATCTCAGGAGCTGCAACCACTAATACTCAATGAGTCGTTCAGCAGTCATAGACCTTATCTAAAGAAATGACCACAAAATGTATGTAGGACACAGCATGTAGGTCGTGTCTTCAGCACAGATTCTTTTGTTCAGCAGATCTGCACCTAACGTGGGTGAGCCTTAGATAATTACGACACATAAGGCTCTAGCTGAGATGGAAACTAGAGAATAAGTTAATTCCCAAGATGAGGTGTTTCCTTTGTATGCAGCTTGGAAAATAATAGTACTAGATGTAAAAAGTACACAGCATTCAGTGTTGCAACAGCATTTTTAACTTTGTGATTCATCAGACTGTACAAGATTTTTTGCATCATTGTTATCCATGTACAAAATAAATTCATAATATGCAAACAAAATGTAATCTCTGAAAAAAGGCAAATATGTCTTTTCTTTCTGTATTAACATGGAAATCTGACTTGATGAGGAAGTTGAATTATTCCAGTTCAGATATTTCACTGATTTGGTTTAATATAGTGTAACAAATGTGTTAGTAGGAGTATAGATAAATGTCTAGCCAGATACTGGCAAGAAAAAGGTTGTAGTATCTCTTCTTTCACACCCCAGAAAAACTCAACGGTAACAGCTACGATATACAGGATTGCACTTGTAATGCAAATTTGCTATAATTTTCTTAATCTGTATACAGTAGCATGATAGTTTGTGATAAGCTGGAAATGTTTATGTATGTCTCTAAATTATTCACTTCCAGATCTCATTACCATAAGAGATCTCTTGCAAAATATTCTTTGCATTAGTCTTTTGTCAAGCTAGGCCATATTATTTAGTTAGGTGTTAAGTGAGTTAAAAATGGCATCTTTAGAGAGAAGAGGATGATTCGGGTGGAAGTGGCTTACTATTAAATTGTACATCATTACAGAATATTTGCATTAAATGTGAGAAAATTTCAGTTTATTTTACCTGAATAAATTATTTATATCCAAGTTAATTTGTTAGAAAATGCACTTTACCTAAATGGAGGTACAGAAGTTAGTATTTCTATATTTTGTACTCATGATGTCATAATCTCAGTTTGGTCCATTGTGCTCTACACAGCTGGCATTTATTGACCAAACGGAATAGAAAAAACATACGTTCACAGCTAAGTGGGATTTTATCAGCTGGTGCCAAATTTAACTACATGCACAATTTCTTAATCTTGATCTTGCAGCCACAGCAAAATGCTGATGCAAAACATAACCCAGTGAGCTAGGTGAGTACTTTACCTCACCTTTTTTTCCATTTAACACCCCACCCCCCCACCCCCATCAAAAACATCAACAACAGAAAACCCAAAAACAAGGAAGAGGAAAAAGTTTGGGTGTTTTTTTTTGTTTTTTGGGTTTTTTTCTGCTTGAAGCACAGTTTATCTTTCTCTTCTATATGAAAAGCACTCCTGACTCATAGAGCTACTCTGGGAGAGAAAGCCAAAGCTGTTCTCCAGGCCATATGCTCATGAGGGCTGGAGTCTGAGGTGAGATGATGAAAGCAGTGGTATCATCCCAGCTTTTGCCCACAAACTAAACTCCAGCTATTTGAGATGTCACTAGTTACTGATGTTAGAAATATGATGGTATGTGCTTTGCCAGGCTCCTGAGGCCTGCTCCCACACAACAGGTACGGTCCAGTATATGGGTAAAGCACACAGATGCTTAAGGTCTCTGGGCTCAGAGCCCTGTGAAATTTGCCAAGGAGACCATTTCCAAGCTTACTGTAAAGAAATGATAAAAAATGATTCAGTAATGACTGCTTTCTGAGTCTGAATGTCACTTGCAAAATGCTGATCTGGGGAAAAATTGTACATGCATAAATACACCAGTGAGCTCTGCAAAGTATTCCCTGTGGCTTTTCCTTCCTCTAGCTTTTTCCTAGGGATCAGGAGATGGAACAGGTGCTGACATTCTTCTGAGCATCATCCACAAATGGCACCAGGCTGAGCACCACACATAATATGAGCCCTTCATAACATGATCTGTTTTCTTCCTTTTCTGTACTTTCAGCACAGGTAGTTTTACAATTGTAACAATGTTGCCATTTTAATCATACCAAGGTACTTGAAACAGTAATATTAGACTCAAAGTCTAATAGTAAAGACTCAAAGAAGGTAACTCAAGGTCCTAAAGCATCATAGTTTTATTTTAAATGTTCTTCTTAATTATATTAAAATAATTAATGGAACCTACTTACATCTGCCTCACAGGATATCTGCTATATGCCATGCTCCTATTTAGTAAAAATACAATTTTGTGTATTATTGCATATATGGAGCTGTGATTTCTAATACTTGAAGCTAATAGCTCAAATTAATTGACATCACATTTTAGAAGCATTTGTACCATGGATCATTGCATCTCTTATTAAGTTTGTGAGGGATTTCAGTCCAGGAGCAGAAGTAGCATTAGATAGCTCAGATGATCATAAGCAGTAAATAAAGAATACTGCACTTCAGAAACAAGGTCAGAGGTCCGCCCAAGCCTAGATGGGTCATTGATCTGTGCTGCTTAAAGGATGCTGGTTTCTGACACCCAAGAAGTCTATCTGGATAGCAGCCTTGTGATCTATGGAGACAGCAGCAAATACAGATTTGTACAGCATTCCTTCTTTTGCTGTGAATAGCATAACTCCTTTATATCCAGCTTTTGCAAAACTGCAACTGGAGACCATCGTGTTTTAAATTCCACTTGTATCAATTGCATCCAACATTTGTCTTGTCTGTTTACAGTGAAAATTTGTTGGGGTTGTATATATATATATATATATATATGTATGTATATATACATTGCTAAGTGTGAAAATGACTCATTTTAATCCAACGTTTTGCATGAAACTATTATTACTCTTTAATTTCTTGTTCTTATCAAATTCTTGGGTTTTCTTTTTTTAGGGGGATATGAGGAAGGTTATCACTTAGTCATTAACTTTTCTTAATTACATCTCTACATTTATCTTCACTAAGTATTTTTGTCCCCCCTTGCTGCTTTTTTTTCTCAAACCTTTCCTTTCATTCTTTCTGTTCTTGTCATTGCAAGTGTATTGTAAATACTGCTGTATATGCTGAAGTAGCATCCTGAAACCTACAAGTAGTTTCATTTCATTGCTTTTCACATGTTGATTGTAATGGTGGTTTTGATATCTTTAGAATGAAGAATACCATACCACTGTACAACTGTAAACTATTATTATTCCTGTAGGGGTTTAAAAATATTATTTTATATACATTTTAATATATAAGTCTATGGTGGTAAGCATTTTATTAACATATTTCTTTCTACACGGCCAAAGGATTAAATCATGTTATTTGCTTTAATTTGGCTCCCATACTACAAAAGTCTGTGAAAACCTAAATGGCAGATATATGTTATGATGTATGAAACGGGAAACTTCACCCATTGTAACTATTTCAGATGTAGTTTACCTGTGTTTTGTAGTAACAAAATGGAGGTAGCTGTCTTTTTCCATGCAAAGTGAAGGGTACAGATTTATTTTAATGGAGAATTAGTAATTGCAGTATGAATTTATCCTTGCAATGTGGAGATTATTTTAACCATTCTATTTAAGTAAAAGGGATTTCTTAACAAAAGAAATCGCTGTTACTGAGTAGTAATAACTCACATACTCTCTCAGTTTTGGCAGAGTCGCTCACAATTAACTTTTGGCTCACTACAGTTCAACATTAACTATTGTAATTTTTATCCTTGTTTGTGGGAAATCACATTTAATGCATCTATTATACCTAATGCTGACACAAGGCAAAAAAATAATGTGAAATTCCAGTAGTTTATTTGTAGTGGATATAATCAAGAGTTTCAGTGGCAAAAACTTGTGAAATTGCTAAGCAGACATCGAATCCCTTAATAGAGGAATTACATTGATTATAAACTCAAGAAAGAACATCTCAGATATACAGCAGGGATGAGCTAGTGTAGCACACCTGGCAGAGCTATAACTCCCTCTTTAATGAACTTCTTTCAGCTTTGTTTAGTGTTTGGTCCTATGCACATGAGTCAGCAGGTCCCTCCTTGTGCCCCAGTGTAGGCAAAAAGCATCTACTGAGATGATGTGGAGGGGATGGTGTGAGCCCACAGGCCATGCCACTGTGAACTGTTAGCCTTGGGTGGGCACATTTTGTTTCCTGGAGAAACTGAGGCACTCTGAGTCTGCTGAGGTGTCCTCAGTGTTTTGATCCTGTGATGTGTCAGCTATGGGCACAGACAAAACCTGGAAGTGTGGAAGCTTCTAGTCAGAAGAAATGGCTATGGCTTGGGTGGTTATTTTCCTCTGTGTGTGGGGTTTTTTTTTTTGTGGTTTGTTTTTGTTTGTTTTATAATAGGCCTTATTTTGTGTATGTATTCAAGTTTAGGTGGTTTTTTTGTTTGTTTGGATTGTTGTTGCTGTTTTTTTGTAATTTTTTTTTGTTTTGTTTCTTTCTTTATCTGTATCTGAAAGCCATTCCCAGTGTCAGACCAGTCTGACATAACTTATACCAGACAAGAAAATGCTAATATGGAGGGTTAAAGAGGTATAGCTGTCCATTAGGAATAAGCAGGCCATAACCCACACTGTTATTAAGATAAATAGGGGGAACAAAGGAACACATACTCATTTCAGCTGTAAAAAGTGACCTTTGTAAAAAGTGACATAGAAATGCCCCATCTTGAAGAACCCAGAAGAGGCAAATACAACTGAGCCAAAGCTCCCTGGTCGTATAAGAGATCTAATAATTCCATGTCTGGAAGAACAACCTGAATAACAGGCATGTGTGTTATGAGCTAAAAATGGGGAGCAGGTGGTGGGAAAGTTTATAAATTATACTGCTCCCCCAAAAAGTATTCATGTATGTCTGCTTCAAACACGTGGTCTTCTTAAATTCCTGTTTATGGGAGAGAATAGCAATAACACTTCTACTTTAGATTTCCTGTCTTTTTTCTTGAAACGATGCCCTGGCTTTTCTTTTTCCTCAAGCAGTTTTCATCCCTCCATTATTTTCACAGGATTTTACTAGATTTAGCAGAAATCCTTCAAGGGCTAAGAAAACCCTTTTCCCCATGAAATCTTACTTGCAGTTTTTGGCGGAGGCAGGTACTGAAATTTTTCTCACTTGTGCACTTGCAGGAAAATGTTGGCAGTTTGGCACGGTCACTCAACATGCTGAGGCTAATGCTGCTATCAAAAAGGCATCAGTGTGTTGTACTGGGAACATCAGAAGCATCAGAACATAGAGCAGATGTGGCAGAAGAAAAAGAATCTTTCTGCACTGTAATCTCCAGATCTAGCACATAGCTTCAGAGGTTTGCTCACTGTATACTCTCCTATGATTTTTAAAGTACTACACGGCCAGATTTCCCAGTGGAATGAGAGATGGTTCGGATTCTTTCAACTGCTCTTAAAAACCAGAAAACCTTCCTGTATGAGTGCAAGAACTAGACCTGGAATTTGATCTAGCTTTGTAGGAACCAGAGAGAGAGCCAAGAAGGAATAGTCTCCAGAAAGTGCATTTAGCAGGACCTTCCCATGTCTTCAGTTTCCACAATGGAAGCATTCATCACTGCACTATGAAATTTTCTTGGTACACACATGTTTTCAAGCTTTATGAGTTTCCTAGGTGATTTGATATGTGTCTGTCTGCCTATTTATCTCCCCTCTATCTCCACAAATTTTGAATTCTTCTGCTGATTTTAACCAAATGTGTCTGACTTCCTCTAAGCTTCATGAGATCAGAAGACAGAGATACTATTGAATACCCAGACAGTGAAAGAAGGTGTTATGTTAATTCTCCCTTGTCCAGAGACACAGAGAAAAAGCATCAGCTGAAGCTAACAGTAACTTGCAGATACTAATGTCAATCAACGCAACCCAATCCTTAAGCAGAAAGCCTTCATAAGTCTTGGACTGCTCCAAGCAGGCTTACTGAGACTTGAGAATGTACCTTCACATGCGTAAGACAAAAGGAGGAAATTCCATTCACAGCCACTGCAAGGGGGGAGAAGGACATCAGGAATAGCTTTATGTGTAAAATGAGGTGGAGAGGACAATCTCCTTTGCATGTGATCTAAGGACAGACGATCGAGAATGAAAGATAACTGCATAACAAGATAGCTGCAGAAGGGACTGTTATCACACAGTTATAACAGATTTTTGTTATCTTTGAGAAATGAATATGTTTTAAAAGCATTGCTAATCATAGAATCATAGAACCATCAAATCATTTAGGTTGGGAAAGACCTTTAAGATCATGGAGTCCAACCAATAACCTAGCACAGCTGAGTCCACCACTAAACCATGTCCCTAAGTGTCACATCTACATGTCTTTCAGCTACCTCCAGGGAGGGTGCCTCAACCACTTCCCTGGGCAGCCTCTTCCAGTGCTTGACAACCCTTTTGGTGAAGAAATTTTTCCTAACATCCAAATGATACTGGTAGATCGTAGAGATGGATTTTTATTCTTTTAAAGAAAAAATGGTCAGAGTCAGCATATCCACATCAAGAGTTATTCAGATTTAAAAGACAGTCATATGGTGCATGACGTCTCTGTTACATTCTGCTGCATGTGGTTCAAGGCTTTAATTGTTTGCTAAAATCGGCTGTAGTAGGAGAAGCTGGCAAATATAACATGTGAACATCAGCTTCAGTGACTAAACTGAAGAGCAAGAATGCAAGAGGATGAAAGGAATAAAGCTTCTTTCCCTCCAAGTACAATTCTACCCAAATAAGTAGCAAAAATAAAAAGAGTAACTATGAGTTAAAAAGAATTACTTATAGTAATAAGTAAAAATTATAATATGAGGTAGATAATGTAGTTTCTACTGTCAGTTTTGGACATTACTGTGGTGCCTTTCAGTCCCTTTCAAGTACAGGATCCCTCTGTGCTGAGCAAGTAAAAGCTCTCAGGGTTCCAGGGAGATTTCAATTTAAATATGCAGTATGAATGCTCTCTGATGTCATACATCAGTGGCAAAATGAGTTTTCCTCACCTTTTTTGAGAGCAATGCCTGGTATGCCAGTGCATTTTTCCTCTTACCATTTTTCCTTGAATTCATACAACTTTAAAATACTTTTCCTTTTCTGATTTCTCCTGCACATCTAAATTTTTTAAGACTTGACAGCAAGTTCAGACCACTGTTGCAATAATTTGGTGCCAACGCATGGGACCTACTTTTTTTGTGAATATACCTTTAAAAATGGAAAGCAATGTGCCATCTGAAGTGACTAAAATAATTGCTATTTTAGTCTGAATTTTATTGCTTCAGTGTCTTTTCCTGATGTTTGTGATATTAATTTCTGAATTACTTCAGTGGCCAGCCTGGCATTTAGACAGTACTACGACGAATTTTTGAAGCAGAACATGAGAGCAGGAACTCCCTTACCCTACAATGTGATCTCTCTGTTTTATGTAAGTTTTTGTACTGATTGGTAAAGTTTCATTTTGATCTTGCAGTCCCTGTCACCCACATTGCACTTGGCTGCTGCCCACCAGTGGTGCATTGTAGGGAATACATGAAAAAGAGAGAGTGAAACATTATGGCTATTTTTATTATATTTTTTTAATTACATTAATAGAAATAATATATGCCAAGGCTAAGATATGGTTAGCTACTGTTCTGCATAAGATAAAAAGAATAAGGTGAATATTATACAATTGTATACATCAGGAAATTCTTACTACATTTTTCTATGTTGGTTGTTAATTTTCTTTTAGCAAAGATAACGCTATTAAATATTAACTTCCGCATGCAAAAAGCTTATTTGCTACTTTTTCTTTTCAATATTGTTTGCCTAGCAATGATATATGTGTTTCAGTGGATTACAGAGCTACCACATTGCTTGTCTAGAAAGACTGGACACCTTACTTGTTACTTAAATGTTGGAAGTCATCATACCTTGAAATTTAAGCAAAAGTTTTAATACTGAGGAGACTAATAAACTTCTTAAACCTTACTAAACAGCTCATTTAGTAGCTCTGTATATAAGTCTGCTATTAACCACTGGCCAAATAATCTGGAAAGTAAAACATTAAGCAATAAAAAGGCATGTAAACTTTTTATACACAAGTTTATTAAGTCATATAGAAATAAAATCCATTTTTATGTATGCAGAGAAAGAAATAAAAACTTGCCTTTTCACAGTCTTGAGATATGTGCAGAAAATATGAATACCTACCGTTTTGAGCAGTAGGGTTAAGGGCCTGATTCTTTACTCTATTGCAATATAAGTAACGATTTCCATCATTTCTTCTATTGAAGGGCTGGACTGGAAGCAGAAAGAAGGTATTTCATTTACATGAAGCCAAAAGCATTTTGCAGTTTTCAGTGGATTTCAAGTGTCAGATTCTATTCAGTTGCTGTTGTTATACTGAGAACTTTCTAGCATATGACTAACATCCATCATGTCTCGTTTGTTCCTCCTGTGGCACATGGTATATAACGTTTTCTTTTGACTGGATTTTTATTTGTTTCAGTTTGTTTTGGAAAGATATCCATGCCTTGGTACTTGTCATGTCCAATATAATTTAAGAGAAACTCACCTTGCATCAGGGATGAAAGATGGCATTTATGCTGGTCCATACTTCTATAGGAGCTGCTCTGCTGACTATAAAAAATGTTATGTACAGCTACATAATGTTTTTTTAAGAACTACCGACAGAGTTATGGTAACATGGAACTCAGCATGGACAAAGTTACAAAATGATCTGAGGAAGAATATATTATATTATATATATATACATATATACACACACACACACACATTCAGCCAAAGGAAACTGTGTGACAAACACCAGTTCTCAAAGTGATTTTCCCCTGGCCATCAACATTATCTCTACTTCATCTAGATTCAGCTTCAGTAAACTGTCATTCATGACCTGACTTTCTCCAAACACTAGGCCATCCTAGGCATTGAAGGGGAAGGCAAAGTTTGTATCATGTAAATACTGCTGCCTCTGTGACCTGTGTTGTCTGAGTATTTCTTGCTGCTGCAAACAGCCACCAAATAGATTTGGAGGAAGAATGTGGGACTGATAAATGAGGGACTGAGTCACAGAGAAGTGTTTTCCCATACCTGTATTGGGTATGTCCTGCCAGGAAGGATGTAAATCCTAACCCATTCAGCTTGCCTCCAGAACCTCTGCAAGGAAATGCCCCATTATCTGCTGCTGGTGAAGCCAGTCACTCCAGATGATGAGAATGGATATCTTACACCTAAGCACTGACAAGCAGCAATCATCTAACAAAACACTAAAGCTGCTTCTACTCAGTGAGATGACCTAAGTCTGTGTAGTCTCAAATATACAGTTTCTGCATCACCCAAGTGACCGTGTAGATGTTTTTTTTTTCCTGGCTCCACCATAAATTTAGTCAGGAATGGAAGGGTTGATGATAAACAGTGGGTACATCGCTCATGTATTTCTTGCAACATGTGTGAAGGAGAAACCTTTTGTTCTCTGAATTAAATGCTGGCCATTCTGGATGTGAGTGTGTATGGCTGTCCAGGACTGTGTCCCATGAGCCAGAGAGAGCAGAAGCTGGATTAATGGTCTAAAGTCAATTACAGATGTCACCTGAGGCATGACCTTTAAACTTTGGAAATATTAGTACATTATTACTTGACTGGTACAGGTGAAAGAGATCTGCATGATCTGAGAAGGCACCTTACATGTGTGCAGTGTCTGTGAAGAAGGTTGACTCAGGATGACTCTTCACTGCATTTAGTGCTGGGTTCTTTAGCAGATGGTTATCACCCCAGCACTGACAGTGTGGATTAGCATAGCTCTGGCAGATTAGTTGGAGGCTTTTGGCTTTATATACAGTTTCGGATTAGGGTTGAATATTCATCTGACTTCATTTTTTATTACTTATGTGGATGCTTTCTCTTCATTTGGTCAGTGATATTGTAACTTCTTTTTTCACAGTTGTAGCATTGGTTTCCATTAATATAATTTTTAACTTGTGGTAATGACATTGTTGTTCATTGTCTGCCACTGTCATTGTCCAATGTCTAGTAAATATAAATTTTGCATGTTTAATTTCAGACTTTGCAGTCATAATTTCTAATAGTGCCCTTTCTGGATAATTTCAGTAAACAATATACACATTTTCCTGGCATAAGAAAATAATCTATGTATATTTGTATGCATGTCACCAGACTCCTGTACACATTCTTTTTTCGTTTCATATGTTGTAGCATATTTCTTTCTGTCATCTATTTATTTTTAAATACCCACATTATTAAAAGTATCCATATTATTTCACTTATAATTTTCTTCATAGCATTTTGATGCTTATTATGATTTGGATGTTCCTTTGCCACTTCTACACATCTGTTTTCTTTTTATATGTTTTTTTCTTTCCAGTTCCATTTTCATGTTTCACTGTTCTACAGTATCAATTCTTTCACTGGAACTTGCAATCTGTTATGTTTTCATTTCAATATAGATATCCTGTTTATGACATAATTCCAATAATTAACCTGTCAGGATTTTTTGTTTTATCTTTATATATAGTTCATGTATACTCCTGTTAGGAATTACCTTTCCAGAATGAGAGATAAAATTTGCTGTCTATGTTCTGTGTCACTAGATTTTTCTCTTCAAACCATTTGCTATACTTTCAGATCTCAAATTCATTTGTGCAGCCATGTCCAATTTATATTAAACATGTTTCTTTTCTGTTTAATGTAGTATTCCAGTTGTAATGTAGAAACCAGACATGGTTTCTCTTGAGCAGATCCCATAAACAAGTCCCCTTCATTTGTGTTATTTCTTCTTTTTTTTTTACAGTAGATGAAATCCTCTCTGCTGAAATCCTCTTTATTCTGGACAATTTCATTTCTGTGTGGAACATTAGTGGTGTCATGTTCTTTGTTAAGAATGTCTATGCTTTATTTCTCCACAGGTACTTTTTATCATTGTTGGAATGCTTTTTAAAAAGAATTTATTTCTTGCAAGTGATGCTGGCCATGTCCAAAAGCTTGTGTTTATGTGCTGTGAGTATTTTCACTTTTTTGCAATGTCATTTTACTTCTATTTTGAAAATTCATTGCATGATGTCTCTGTATGCAGCTTGAAGACCCACTCCATGCTTTCTTTGCTGTCACCATCCACTCACCAAAACTTGTCACCTGGTCTTTAGACTTAGCTGTTTTTAGCTGTTCTTCCAGTTCTTCCAAATGTAAATTTAATTCACTTGTGGTCAGTTTCTCATTTTTGACTCTGTGAAGTCTTCCAAAGTCTGGCCTTAAAGTAGTTATTTAAGGGAAATAATCTATTTACAGTTGCATACTTAACTCAGTAGCCAAATATATCCTTCAAAAATTTCTTTGCCTTCTCACTGTTTCCTGTAAAACACATACTGCTGGGAGTTAATTGCTCCTGACTTAAGTGGCATTGTCTGGTAACTATTCTGTTTTTGTACTACCTGAAAGTAAACCTCAATGGGATCAGAAGATATATTTAACATGTACACACAATTTTTTCCTTTATGGCTTCACTTGCTTTCTTGAAGAAATCACAGTCTTCTAGTTGTTCACACGTTTCTGGAAACACAGACTTTTTCAACAGTCTTTAGAATCTCCGTCTACTTTCCCCTTCTTCCCTGATTTCTCAGTTTCAAGGTATTTTGTCTGTAATACTGCCCATTTCTAATACCACATAATGTTTATGAGGTTGTTGTTGAACTCTAAAATTTCTTGTACAATGGAATTTGCTGTTTAAAGGACAACAGAAAAGCTAAATTTAGAGGAAGATATCTGGAACAAAATGCAAGATCTACATGGCTTAACTCACTGGATCCACAGAGGATATGCGACCAGTCACAGTCTTTCCCTGTGATGCCCTTGCTGACAGGCTCAATAGCTATCTATTTCTCTGGGAAGACTCTCGAGATCTTCCCAAGCATCATGTCACAGGAGTATCCAGCCTTGCCACCAGGCTCCAGGCCATTGTGGCTCACAGAGGCTACCCATGGAGTCCCATAAGACCTCTTCCACAAGGCCACGCTGTGGACCCCCCACCATGACTTTCCACTCCACATTGTGCTTCCAAAAGGCTTTGGAAATGCCAGCGTATCTCCATGCAAGGAAGTATAGACAGCAGAAAATACAGCTGTCTTTTTTCAACATGCACAACCAGTGATTTGAGGTTCATCTGCGCCACACTGCTTGCTTCATTGCTCCCTGACACAGCAGCATTTCTAGTACAGCCATTCCTGACCTTTGCTTGGTTTGGAATGATGGTCCCATCTATGTCCTGCCTCTGTTGTCCTACTCTGTATGGGTGGAAGAGGGATGATAGACAGCTACACTAGCAATTCAAGCAACCCTATGTGAGGACATTCAGGGGGAAAAGCCATGTCTCTGCCAGATGCATGAAAAAAATTGTGTGACACTTTCCTCCTGAGCCAGGATGAGAACTGTTCTGAGACACTGGATTTCACTGGAGGTGGAGATTCTGTCTGAGTTCTACCTGCCCCATTACTGCACCAGTTCAGCTGTGCTGAACCCATGTCTCTGGGTCTGCTGCCTACCAAAGGACTAGTGGCAATACTAGAGTTCAGATCAACTTTGATTATGACCTGCACACCTAGATACGGGACAGCTGGGTGTTTCAAATTACCTCCTGCCATTTCAATGGGCAAAGTATTTCTTCACCTTTCCTCCTTTCCTGTCCTTTCCTTCCCTTGTCCTTTCTCCCCACCCTTTTCTCTTGCTATCTTCTCCCCACCCTTACTATCTTCTTGCTACCTGTGTGGACTTAAGTTCCGCCTTGTGCTCACTGTACATGTCTGTGTGCTGTCTTAGTCCAATAACATGTTTTGTTTAGTTTGTTTTCTGGAATTTAATGTGTTAAATTGGTTAACAAATAAATCTGGCAAGCACTCACAGAAGTTATGATTCCAAAGCTTGTACTTGGGAGCAAGAGATGAGAAGGAGGAATGTGAATTACCCTCTTCAGCAGCGGCGAGTTGCTAAATCAACTAAACAGCAACCTTAGATATCCTAGGTTTGAAGAAGCCTGTGTAGGAGAACTATCACAATACTGTGTCATGACTGCAGTGTGGGATGAGGAACAAATCGCAAGGTCACCCTGCTTACTGCACCAACTGTGTCGCAGCTGAAAGCACAGACAAGGAATGGCATACTGTTATTGATCACATTCTGTGTCCTACTGCCAGGGGACCTGCTCCCTGAATTTCAGAGAAAAAAAAACACTTGAGATTCAAGGTGTTTGCTGCTGTTCCAAGGTGAATGATGCTGATTTAGTTCCTCTTTGCCAAAAGGCAGTGCCAGAGCTGTTTGTTGGAGTGACCAAGACACTGGGAGATAGCTGTGAAGGTGAAACGTACATCTGGTCTCAGACGTGTATGAACCTCTGATTAAGCCAGTTTGTCACTATACCCTTCATCAACAGCAAGAGTAGCCACGCATTTTCTTCCTCTTTACTAAACTACTGCATAAATGCTTGGAAAACAACATCCTACAGCAGAATGGAGAAAGTTAAATCCACTTCTGAGAAGCAGTGCGGGCTTCTATGGTGGACTGGGTATTGAAAAAGCAAGCACTAGATAACAATGTCAGGTGCTTTACTTGCCTTGTGGATTTTCTCAGGTTTTTGGCCAGAGAGTTTTTTTCCTCAGGAGTTAGACTGCTTCCTGATATAACACAAAATAATTAAGTCTGCTTCAGAAAGTGTGTTCAGAGCAGGTATCACTCTTACAGGTATCAGGAGGTAACTATGAAAGAACCAGGTCAAGGGCAGCCTTTCAGCCACTTGCTAGATTCCTGTAAGGCAACTCAGCAAACAAATTCTCAGAATACTGAAGATCGTCCAGCCTCTCTCCTTGTACTGGACAAGTTTTAATTATTTTACTGCAAAGTACCAGCAAACAGACATCCATAAGCGCTGTCAAAAATTGGTCATGATAAAAAATGATGCAATTCTATGAACGAGAGAGAGGGATATCAGCTCTTTGAAACCTGAACACATGATTGCATTGCTCCACATGATTGGATCTGATATCCTAACACATGGCATGCAATAACTGGTGAAGAGCAAAATCAATAGAAATGAAGTAATATCAAGGCAGAGTTGAACTGATGAGACTTGGGAGCACCTTAGGAGAAACTTGAAGATCTGGGTTTGTCAGTATTGGCCTTTACCTGCTCTTCACAGTTGCTTTTCATATCTACTTTTCCAAAGATAGCTGGAGGGTCATTTTTGGCTGGTTGACCTTCATCTATACTGCTCACCTGTTGAGAAGTTACTGTAGTCAGTATTCTTATTTTCAATGATTTAGAACATGGTTGGCCTGCCAGTGACCTGTGGGTTGTACATTGCTGCCAGAACTATTCTGTGAGGCTGTGGCCTGTTCATTCCTGTTTTCTTTCCTGACAACTCCCCTATCAAGTCTCAGCAATATGGGCATGTGCACCTAGGTCTTGCAGCTCAGAGAAGAGTAGCTGTACCTCCAGATCTAAGATCTGATTCAGACACACAGTCTCTTGTCTCACAGAACATGGAGCTAAGTCAATACTGCACATGGGATAGATGTGTGGCCACTCAGATGAAATAGTAACAATTCTCAAGCTTTTTCTTAAGAGATATGGGGTCTCCTTCACTTGAAAAGCTGGACTTCTTGACTCATGCTCTCTTCTACTCACGATCTCTTTCGCTCTTTCCTCCTTGTTTTCGGACCATGATCACTATGATTGGCTTCAGGAAAAGCATCGTTTTTTCCTTTTCTCTCAAATAAAGAGGATGGCACTAATGTTTTTTCATCTCTTTCATTATTTAGTATGTGTACCTTGCACGATGTAATTATATTTTGTGTTTCATATGAGTGAGTCTTGGATGGTCTGAACTATATGAAAAGACTAACTAAAAAACCCCCCAAATTCTATGTTTTAAGTCAACATTTGTGAACAATTTTGAAACTCTTAAGCAAAACAATATAAAAAAATCAGTATAAAAAGCAACCTTCGTCACTAAATCTTGCATACCTCCTTATAACGAGGCAAAAAGAAAAATTCTTTAGGTTTGAAGTTCTTCAGAATTAAGTTTATGGGTAGTCTCTTAAAACCTTAATCAATTACACAGTGGGTGTATGAACGTTAAAGTACATTTTCACTTTTTACTGTTGATGTTGGTGGATTGCAACACTGTATCAGCTTAACTCCTCTTATAACTGTATTACTGCATCTGTTCAAAATCATGTTTTTTTAAATCTCAAAATTAGGATTAACTGTAAGATCTGAACAGCAGCTGTCAAACATTTATAAAAACAGACCCATTTTTTCCTTGGAGTACAACAAGGTCACTAGTTACCTTGTTTTTGTTGTCTTTCAGACTTGCCTCCATAAAAATACTTTGCAATCTGTTTTGAATACTGGTTCACGATAAGAAGGCAATTTTAAACCTTTTACCATTCCTACTGATTTAAAGTATATGTATGGAATTTCCAGCTTTGGGTAATTATCTGTTTCAAACTGAAAGATCAGTGGCCTTATATCTGTCAGTAATCATCACTCACACAACTGGTGCAGTGCATGCTCTTTGCTTCTACTGGAGAAATTATGGTGTTCTCTCACTGTTCTTCTAAATGAATTCTAAGAGATTTTAGAGTGCAAAAAGCCTCTCTTAAAATTTTTTCTTAATAATTTTACATTTTTTTTAGTTTTTTTATTATACTCAGCCACAATGATGTGTTGAGATTATACTTGGTATTTTTAGTATAGAAAATGGCTCTAACACACGGTATACTGTGCTCCATCTCCAGCCTTACCATGTTAAATCAGTATACATCTGTTAGTAAAGAATCATTTCCTTCTGTTGTAACTAATGGTGGCAGCAAATATCCAGCCTTGTATTTTATGCATGATTCCAAAAATCTATGTCCCCTTGGTTACAATTTTTCAGTACGACATGAGTGTCTCATAATTTAAATTTTCAAACTTTTTTTTGCATTAAACAGTCCATTTCTTCAGTAATTACATGTATTACAGAATCTGCATAACTTTCTGTTCCCTCAGCTGCATTATTTATTTTTATATTAGCCACATATGGAACATTAGCGTACCATTTATCTCCTATTGCATATAGTCTTGTGGAGAGACATAAATCACAAGACATCTGGTTAGGGGTAGACAAAATTTTAGAAACATTATCATAACCAAAGAGTAATGGGTTAATCTGACAGGGCAGCTCTGTGTTATGATATACCAAAATGTCTGAATATCCCTAAGTGAATTAGCTGTTACAAAATGCAGTTTGGCAGAAATTGAAATGCTCATGAATTGCAGTCCAAATACTGAGTAGTTCTGGTTAAGAAAATAAGAGAGGAGATAAAATATCTGAGATATTTTATTTTGACTCTTTTAATGGAATGATTTTTTTTCTAATTCAAGACAACATTTTTACTTTTTAAGTTTTCAGACCAAAGAAAAGACATACCTAAAAAGGTGAACAGTTAAAACTGTTTTTCTAATTTATTTAAGAGAACTGAGCTGACCTTAAAAACCCCTGAAGTATAAATTCCATCCTGATGTGAAATTATGTATTTTTCATTCTTTATTTCTTCAAACCAAATATATGAAAACAAACAGGCAAAATAAAAATCCATCATTCTCCAACTGAGGTTTTCAGTTTCAGTTTTCATTTTTTAAAAGCTTAATTTCCATTGTCATTTCTGAGCACAGTTTATGCCACAATGGAAGTCTTATGCATAAATATATTCTGGTGGTACTGTTCATATCCACACAACTGGTGCAGCATTCAGATTAGAGGAGAGCAACTACAAGCTGCGTGTCCTCTCTTATCTCCATTCCTATCATTTAGGCTGTTTTTGAAAATTTGATACCAGTTGATTAAACAACCCAAATCTCTCCAGCCAGGTTTTTCCGTTTTTGATATACTGATGGTAATCTTTCTTGGTCGCTCCATTCTCTGCCTGATTCACAGTCTGAAAAGCTCTCTTGTGCTAGACAGTTCTCTTGAGTCTCTGGATTTGAAACACTTAATATGATTACTACTGCCACTATTAGAGAGCATTGTTTGTGAGCAAAATATTTGTCAGCCACTCCCTTATTTCTGAATTTCTCATCCCTAATGGAAAACAATTCCTGAGAGCTTCAAGGGAATGTTATTAAAATTCAGATCATGAATAGCACCACCCTCACATTCAAATATACCTCTACCTTCCTTTTGAGTTTCAAAGTGAAATTAACTGCATTTACATAACACTCTCTTAAAGAGTGCACTCTACTTTTAAGTAAGTCAAACAGTCCTTTCTAATCTCTTGCATCCTATTATTGAGAGAAATGTGATTCTTTCAGAGTGGAAGAAAGAACCTTTTACCCCATCATAGTGGGAAAATACTGCAGACTTTTGAATGGCCATCTTCAGTATTGTTGCCATAAAATTCCTTCTACAGCTTTTGCATACACATTTAGTAAGTTGTTCCTCCAACAACAGAGGTAGTAAAACCTCACTTTCACAGATTTGTGTCTCATGCTGCCCATCATTATTCCCTGAGATGTCTCTAATTGCCTCCCACCAAAGCCTGCACTGAAACCCCAGGTCTCTCTCCCTGACAATAACCAGCAGCTGCAAAAGGGGCAGCGTATGCTGGTGGCTGGTGGTTTGGCTGGTGCCAAACTGTGGGTGTGCTGGCTACCCAGCCTGTGCGTGCACCCTGGCTGCTGGATTGCTGAAGAACAAGTAATGCTGAACTCAGGATTCTGCCTTTCGTTTGGCAGGATCTTCCCTTGAATATTTCCCCCATGTTTTGTGACAGATTTTCATGAAACTTGTCCAAACACAGTATCTCTGAGATACCTATCTGTTTCTCAGTGACTAAAACAGGTAACAGGGGAAGGGAGGCAGATTATAATGATCAAACATAAGCTTTATCTTCTTAAGAAACCAACATGAAAAAAACCCATGTTTTTAATGTTCACCCTTTTTTTTCTACACGTGAGTTATTTCTGGTTTCTAGATTTTCAGAGACCTCTTATTTGTCTGTTGCTTTTTAACAGAACCCCTGCAGAAAACAAATGTTTGTCATGTTGATGCTACTTTTCTTGCTTTAGCTTCTAGACTCTGACAAGCCCTAGTAACTTCATTGTCAGAATGAAATAAGAAATTAAAAAAGCAGTGTCATGAATCCAAGCAACACACTGGAAGGTGTCATGAATTTCAGGCTCCATTCATCCTACTTCATCCTGTAGTGCCCATCAGCAGTGGAGCTCTGGCTGCATCTGATTCTGCATGCAGGTTTCCAAACCATGCTTCTGTAATGGTCCCCATGTAAAAAGCGCAGAAGCAGCATGCAAGCAAAAAAGCCTCCACAACAGCATTACATTTCAAGTCCCCCAATAGAGACAGTTACACTTGATTTTTTGTTATAGAAACCTACCAAAGGCCATGTCCCAACAAAGCAGCCATGTCCAAACAAAGCACCCATAGTATTAATCTAACTTTCCTTCAACTTGGTCTGAATAAGTTGTCTTGTTAAAAACCTGCAGATTTACATCTTGTTGCTTTCACTAGATCAAGAACAGAGCACAGATCTCACTGGCAGTATCTTGTGTGTACTTGATTTTATTTCCTTTCTAGCATAACATTTTTCCCAAATTGATACCTGTAGAATAGCTCTCCACTTTGAATGCAGTATGTTGAGCACGATGAGTGAGATGGATCAACATGTGGAGAGATTTGGACTCTTCTTTGGTATCTGTTTCCATCTGTCAGAACTGGAAAATAGAAAGTAATGTGACTCAGTTCACATTTAACTGTAATCTCCGCTGTAAGGACTGCCAGAGATGATTTTGGCACAGTCTGCCTGGGCAGGTATCCAAGACTTCTTTATCTCTTAACTTAAGGAAGCCTCTAGGCATGAGCACCCCAAATGTCTTTACACAGAAATGAATTCCAAAACATTTGCCATTGATATGATCCTGAATTTTGTAAATGTGTTCATTTTTTCCCTTTTGAACAGGGTTTCCTAATGCTCTAGCTGTCTGATGATATCAAGGAAATTTTACTTAATGTGCACTGAAAAATGCTTAGAAATCCTGGTCTCTCTCCTTCTCTAACTTCTGCAAAAGAGAAGACACTAATGAAATGATATCAGTTCTAAGGCAGAAGATGGATGAAAAGATATCTTAAAGAGGCCCTCAACCTAAATGAAAGCAACATCCCTTGTCTTCAGACCCACTTATATTTCTAAGGCTTTATTCTGTTGCCATTTGAAGCAGAAAAAAACAGCAAGATAAAAAATAAATATGAATTAATTACAAACCCCTCCTACTAAATTACAGTTCTGCCGCACTTCTCCCTTCTGCAGCTAGTGAATGATTAATCAGATGTTGTAGATTTCTAGAATGACAGGGCCAAACAGGACTGAAAAGTTCATTCCATTTCACCTCTCATTATGTAGTCTTAGTGATTTGGTAGGATTTCTTATTTGTTTTTAACATAGACTTCATAAATTAATACATTACTTCTAAAGGGAAAATATTTCCTTAGAGCAAGCCACTGTCACTTTACTATTAACAGAACTGATAGAAAGACATGTAGCTAAGTTGAAATATGTTTATGGTGATTGAGGGAGGAGCCTGCTATTGAATATACCTACCTACATAACCAGTGCATGCTGATATGGGAGCATGCCTTGTGAAATCTCTGCATTCCAGAGGAAATGGCAATGCACTTTTACGTAAATACCAGTATTTTCCTGTTAAGTATCTATTATTGGCAAGACTGAATGAAGTAAAACCATAAATGAACACATAACCACATAAACTTAATAAATATCTCTATTTTTCAAGTTATCTTCTTTGGTCTGGGAATACTTCAATTAATAGCATGTACAACAATGCTAATGTTATCAAGGTTGCAACATGTGTTTCAGCTAGAGGTTCTACTTAACAGAAGATCTGGGGAAAAGCATCAAGTTACAGCTTCTCAACATTTAAGACAGCTAAAATCTTCATCTAAATTGGAAAATGTTTGCCTATGTTTTAGGAAAAAAGAAACTTGATATTAACTTTGCATATCGACATCTAGCTTTTTAGAGGTTCTAAATGAGTATGGATCACTTGCCTTTGCTAAATCATCACTGATTTACATAATTTGAGGAAGTACCCTTCAATGTATAATGCCAAGAGCTACAGCCTGTTATTGTAGAGTTGACAACAAATCACACAGATAGCATTCTGACCCTGTGACATTCCTTCTTTTTTTCACACCAGTAATGCAGTGCTCTTTTAAAGCTGGATAACTTAGCCTGACAATGTCCTCAAGCAGTGTAGGGCTACTGTAGCAAAACCAGTATCATCCCACCTGATCACCAGAACAATGAGTATGACCAAGGAAAAGGGGGCAAGTGAACAAAATTTCCAAATTCTGCCTTTGCCAGAAACATTAGATAAAGGTCAGACAGTGCAGCTGCACTTGCTCTAACTCTTGCTTCAAATTAGTTCTGAAACTAACTCACCTCCAGATGCATGCTTTCATTTATACCTTTCTAGTAACCACACTTTATCTACTTAAACCCAGCTCAAGGCAACAACTCATAAACAGGAGAATTTGCTTTGACTTATTTATGTATACAATAGATTAGCTCCCTATCATGGTGGAGAAATTATATCTTTTCCTAAGTAGTGGTGTAAAATTTTGTAAATGTTAATTTAGCATTTAGAATAACTCTGTCTGCAGTTAGGATGCTCATCTTGGCTAAATTCTCACTATTTTACCACCATCTCCTTTCAACATTATTTTCCTGCCGATAACTGAAAAAAAACCCTAGTCACTCAAGTTTGGAAAAAGAATTTCCTACAAACTACAAAGAAGTAATTTTCATGCTGAAGCAAATGTACTGATACATCACTAAAACAGATTTTTTTTTATACAGAGTTGCATGAGATGAAATGGGCTTTTAATGCGAATTAAGTTGGCTTTACAGTAATCACAGCATAACCTTAGCTAAAATATTTATCAAACCAACAGAACTGTTAGAATCACTTTTCTTTCCCTCTTAGGAATAATGCAAAATCAATACATGAGATTAATGCATGATTAGCAAACTTACATTATGTATTCAAAGAGAAAGATTTTCACATGAGTTTCCCTGCATGTCTTGATGAAAGTGGGTTGTAGAGACAGAACGTGTTCAGGAATATTTAATGAAATATGGTTCAAATACCGGTGTCATTTAAAATTAGGAAGACAGAAGTGATCTAATGTAACTTCCTCTTACACTCACTTCAGCTATGCTCCAGCTAAAACAGATGTTTCTTCTTTGCAGGAGAGCAGGAGAGTTAAGGTTTACTCTTGGCATGATTTAGATTAAGAATATTGTGCTTTGTCAGTGGAAAGTAAGTGTCTGGATTTACCCAGAGTATCTAAGACGCAGTCTTGTATAATAAAAATAACAGTATAGTATTTCTTTTTACCTGAATTATGTTTCTTCAAAATCTATTTAATCATAAAAGGGTGTCTGTATGTGTGTTTGAGCATATATGCATACTTACAAAAAAAGACTTCCATTCTAAATTTTTTTTCAAAGATAGAATGCTTTATACTTGTCATTCAATATTTTACACATCCCAAAGCCACTAAAACAAATGTGACCCTCAGCTGAAAGCAACAAAATTTCATGTCCATCTATAAAACACTGTTTTGCTTGGGGCAATACATCTTGAGCAAGTGTATAGCAAATCTCAATGCATTTTAATATTAAAAATTTAAGCCTGGAGAATGGTCTTATCCGGTTCCCAGGCCCCCTTTCCAGCCCTTTGGGAAACATCTTTGCTAATGTATTGAAAATAAGTAATCAGAAGGGAAATATGTATATATATAATAATATGCATTACTAAATGGATAAAATATCTCCAAATACAGCTACGTCATAGTTGATACATATGCCTGACAACAAACAGCCTGTCACTGAAGTGGAGTCATGTATATTTAATTCTATCAGAGTTAGCCAAATCCTGCCTGGCCAGTGCATCTTTCACTAAACTGCAAAATTCATAAGGAGGGGTGACTCCAGGGTCAATGTTTCCTTCTCCTGGCTCTTCTCCAGACTTGGGATCCCATTCTCAAGGTACTGAGTCACCCTCTTCTCCCTGTACTTCAGTTTTCTTAAAGCCAGTTACAAGTGGTATGTAGTTCAGCCAGCAACTGAGCATTCCTGGGTCTGAAGGCACAGAAAGGTTTGTTTATAGGTTTTTTCCCCTCCACACAGGAGCTGTGAATTAGAGATTTACTGTGGACATAACCTGTTGCAGCAGTGGGAGCATGCAATAGCAGTAGTTGTATCCGGAACTATAGTCTCCAGTTTCTAGAGGTCCCTAAGAACATTACTATGCACTAGAAGCTTCCAAGTCTCAGCTACTCAGAGCTATCAATCTTTTCTGACCTCCCTCTGTCCATGCTCCAAGCAGACGAGAGCTCTGCTTTTGTTCCCAAGCCTTGCCAAAGCTGTATAAATATGTTAATGTCATGCTGACCTAACCACTACTACATGCCTTCTGGCCAGTTAGGAGATCACTTCATTTGCCTGAAAAAAACTTATGTACACATATCTTTGCGCAGCATCTGGAGTTAGTTACACATAATTGGTGAATGACCATAACTCTTCTGTTGTCCTTTCCCGTCCCACTCTTTTTTCAGATTTTTCCTTCATTCTAGGTGACAGCTTGAGCCATTAGGTATTGCTTTTGTGAAGAACTGCTCAGCTTCTCTATATATTCAGCTCCCTTATTTGGTCTGGATAACCTTACTGTATACATTAAAACCTGTTATCCTATTAAAAGCACTTACCACTTCATAAGATTCTTCCCTTAAATAGCTCACTTCCCTCCCCCCCACCCCTATCCTTTTTAATACTATAGCTCTTCTTTTTGATTAACCAATATAAAAAGCCACACATTTCTGCAGCTTTCTCACCCTGTCTGGAAACCCATGAATTCTTGCATGGCACTGCATTTCAACATCATTTTTCCAAATTCCTTCCTCCCTTCTGCCACCATGTGCGTACATTTTATGTCACTCTTTTTCATTGCCTGATCCTTTGGCTGGCCCTGGATGGATGCCACTTCCTTCTTTACTTTGCTCTTTTAGTCAAATTATAATGAACATAGATTCCTGTCATCATATTGGAGTTCACCACACAGGATCTTTGAGACTTGACCTGCCCAGACCACACTCTTAAAATTGACTTGTAATACGTGTATGTTGAGTTGATGTACCCACTTGTCACTTTTTGTCTAAAGGGAAACCAGAAAGAAGAATTTTTCTTTTTTTTCCTTCCCCACCCCCCCCTTTTTTAATGACTAAAGAGAAACCAACTGTTAAATGTGGCATTGCACATATTTTGGGCCAAACCCTGTTCACTTTATTCTCATTTGTATCTTCATTCATTTCTGACAGGTCCTTTCATGTTATTTGATGAGTAGTATTTGAACTCTGTCAGTCACTACCTGTATTATTAGGTTAAGAATAGAAACAAATAATTATATTGCCATAAAGGTGTCTCTGCAGGGTTTCTTTAAGAAGCAGATTTCCTGATTAAAGCAACTGCAGGCTTCTTTCATTTTTGAAAGGCTTTAAAGTGATCTGAAATGTTGCTTTGATTCAGTCATGATAAGCAAGTACATGCAGAAACACTGCAGTATAGAGCTGCTTTTTATACTGTGGCTTTTTAAAAAGGTTTAAATTACTAAGCCTAAATGAGTGTCTTAGAAAAGGAAGAATGCTTCTTGCTTGTCACAGCAACAGTCTTTTCTGCCTGCAGTAGGCAGGACGTTGACCTCTACCTGAACAGCTCGAGGTAAGAGGAGTAGCCACTGGAAATTATTTATAACCTGACCAGCTCATTTAGTTTCATCCTCTGAGGCCCTCAGAGTCGAACTGACACAGCAATAATGGCCAGCGAACTTTTGATCCAATTAATTGTTAATGAGAGGTTTGATTAGCAAATAAAGGGCCTATTAGGTTAGGTGATTGTCTTTCTTTCACAATACCAGAGGTCAACTTTTTTTTTTTTTTTTAACTGAAAGAAATGTACACTGTGTACTCTGGTTAAATTAACCACATGCTCACAGGTGTTGAGTAAAGTTGATTCAGGGAAAGTCAGCTTAGACATCTGTCTGTAACCATAAGAACGCAATAGGTATTCCTCACTTTGTATATGATTAGGGTTTTTTTCCCCATTTCTTTGTTAATTCAACTGCCTCTACCTTTCTGCGCCTGTGAAATCTTGCATTAACCCATCCTTCTCCTTGTCCTTTCCTTCAGTCTTCCTTCACAGTTGTCTTTTACTTTAATTATGCTGCCAAAATTCTCAGTTTCAAATTAATTAGTTCTTCATATGTATTTTAAACCTCCCAGTGTATATGCAAACACCATTCCAGTGCATGACATTCTATTCTTAAAAATTTCCCTCTGAGTTATGACACACTTCTGTAAAATTACAATGAATAAAGAGAAATGCAAGATTAAGGACAAAACTGAACTACAAATGACACCTATGTAAATTAAGATATTTTGATCTCAGTGCAGCCATGCTGGATTTATACTAGTATAAATGTGTAAATCTGACATTAACAAATTGATCCCTGTAGAGTAGCTTTTGTTATCTGAACATTTAATCTTCTTTCATATTATCAATAGCGCTTGAAAACATAATGCTGCTCACTGTCTCTTCCTTCCAGCCTCCATAATGTACAGAAAGCCACAATTAGAAGAACACTAAGTTCGTTGTCAAGCTTTCACAGATTAAAAATCTGGAGATGTGGTTGTCTCTTTGCAGGGTGTGATGTAGCCTTTAATTACATGATCACATTCTTTTTTTCTGTGATTCAACTCATGAGATGGATGGATGTTACCAAAAGCAGCAGCTCCTCAGCATTTCTTTTCACCCTTGTTACTTAATGAAGACTCATAACAAGTTTACTGCATGTTGTCTAAACCTTGCCCACATGAGAGAAATGGTAATTTTTTGATGATGTATCCTGCTCGTCATTGTAATACAAAAGCATGTAGCAAACAGCATCAAAAAAGCAGTGCAGAATAGTGTAGTATAGCTCTTTCTGTTGGGTATTGTCTTTTTTTTTGGTGTATCTTTAACACAAAAAGCTGAGCTGTAGAAATATTAATGCTAGAAGCGTAGGCTGACTGTTCATTCTCAGAGACATGTTGGAAGACTACCCAAAACCTGATGTAGAGACACGAATTTGAACTTTCCTTCGGATTTTGCAGGCTGAGGTTTGTAGCTCTTTCCCAGTTAGTGAAGCTTCAGAGTGGATATCCAGTCTCATCAGCAAAAGACAGCAGCAGTGAGCTATGAAAAATCACCCCTTTTTATCCTGATGGAAGCTTCAGCAGCCTGGTAGTCCGCCTGGGCTACACCCATGCTCTGATTTTTGTTTGTCTGTTTGTATGCATATGGCCTGGTTTCTGTGTATGTGCTTGCTGTTCTGTAGCTCCCTATTAAGTCAGAGCACAGCTCTTACCAATGTAAATGTGAGTACCCAGCATTTTTGCAAATCAGAGACCCATAAAACAAAAAGTATATAATTACTAACCATGTACAAAAGGTTTGGTCGCAATGACTAGACCAGCCTCATTAAGGACAGGTATGACAAGAGGCAAGGTTTAATCCAGTTCTCCAGGGCTGCTTGAACCACAAAACTTCCTGTAATCTTCTCTGATCTACTAATGACTCTGTATCACACAAAGTGGGGTTCAGGTAGGGTTGCCCATGCATGGAGACCTTGACTTTGCATAGGTTCTGTTTATGCCTGGCTTTTCTAGGTTTCACATATTTCAGATATAATTCCTAGGTCTTTGTAATGAATTTAGACTTAAATCTTACACCTGTCATTAGCTGAACTGAAATCTTTTAGACAACTGCACAAACCTCTATCATATCTGAAATGACCGTTAACTGTGACAACAGTAGAAAGTTTTTTTCCTTTGCAAGAGATGTTCTCAGACGTAAATGAGGCCCGTAGTTTTTCAAGGGCTTTTGCAGAACAGTTTTTAACCTTCAAGGTGTGGCTGAGGCCCTGGGAGCCCTGATTCTTTGCCAGTGTCTGATGGGAATCTTCCTTCTCCTTCATCCTGGCCAGACAGAGCTCTTCCATCTCTAACTTTCTCAGACTTTAGCAATCCTTATGCTTTACTTCACTGTCCTTCACTGCAGTCCTAATCCTGCTTTTAGTACTTTGTTTTCATTCATCCCCAGTCTTTCTTTTTACTCAGTCTCCTAATGCCTGTCCTTATTTTCAGTGACCCTGATGGCTTTCTTTAGCTATCGATAGAAAACATTTTTTTTCTGACTTTATATGTGAAGCTTTACCCATGTGTGTGCATGTAAAAACGCACATGCCCATGTGAAGCTGTAGACATACACCCAATGGTTCAGATTTCCTAAAGCTGTAAATAACTAAAAGCAACCTTTTATAATGACAAGTAGTGCAGACTAGGATAATGCTATCAACTTGATGTATAACAGATACATCTTTTCTCAGGGACATGATCTTCCATGTTTATACATTCTGCATAGTATCTCCCTTTGCACATACCTCCACTGAATATCAAGGGCAAGCCATTGGGTACTACCAACATAATGGCCTTGCAGTATGGATGGTAATGAAAAAGAAAATTGCAGAAACTAATTTTGTTAGCCATTCAAGCTAATGGCAAAATCTCCACCTGATTTGACTGGGTTGGGATATGCTCTGTAAAAATTAGTTACCATATATAAAGGTAGATAATGAAGACATATGTATTAAATAGTATAATATGATTACAGAAATTAATTCGTATTTGTGCAATAGCACAGGAAGAGATAACTGAAGATATCTAATTGGATCTCAAAGATGCATTTCAACATGAGCTGTCAGTTGAAGTGGAGAATCCAAGAAATAGAGAGAGGAAGTCTGTTCAAAACAACAAGCTCTTAATAAATGTAGGTTCTCATCACATGAGGTGTGAAGTGGCTTATGAGAAGATGAGTGTGAGAAAAGGCAGTAAAGCAAGCAAAGCCAGTACGGTCATTGTGCTATGTGTGGACCACCTTCAGCTCAAGCCATATGAGAGCTACTTTAAGGAATATTTATTAAATGTTTTTGACTGGGTGAAACCAGACGTCTGGAGGATTGTATGTGACTGTGGTGCTTCAGGGGTGCCCTGGAATCCAAAACCCTTCTGAAGTCACATTATTGATACAGTCTTTGCTGATGAAATTTCTGTCACAGACTTCTCACATTAATCTATGTGCTTCAGACCTCATTTAATTTCACTTTACATTAAGTGTCTTTTGGGCACAGTCCTCCTCCTGCCCCGCCCCCCCTGTTCTTTAAAGTACTATATACACATGGTATTATAGAAAATTAATATATAACAAGAATAGAAGTAGTTCAAAAAAGAGAAGGGGATTGCTATTATAAAATGTTTTTTCTAACAGTATAAGCAAGAACTGAATGATATAAAAATGCATGTCTATGCTACTAAGTGAATTGCAGTTAACTCTCTAGCTATTGATTGACATAACTCCTGAAATCTGCTTGTGGTTGTATGTAACATGGATATGAAACATTACCATTCTTCTCCACAGAATGGTTTTATTATTTTTCAAATCCAAGTGAGCAGTATTTTCAACTTTATATCTCAAGTTTTGTGAAAATGTTGGCTGTAAGCAAAAGGATCATTAAAGTTCATATTCATTTCACAAGTCAGTGTAGCAGCTTTATTGCATGAGGTGTTATTATGACTTTTGAAACATTAAAACCTAGCAAAAATAACACAGAAAGAAGTGTGATATATTCTGTTTAAATTATGATTTCATTATTAGAATTTGTTTTGGCTTTTCCCTACCCATCCTATCCAAGTGATATAATCTCACAATTAAAATGTCAAATTTATTTCCTTGCCTTCCTGATGTTACTGAAATCGGCCGGTGCTACTCTAACATAGATGCCAAAGCTCTAATAGACTCCAAAGTAACAAAATATTTTGTCTGATTTTATTTTTCAATTTTCATTAGACTAATACAAGAAAACATTTATCCCAAGATCAGAGAATAATCACATTACTAAACAAATTCAGTGGGTAAATGCAAAGGTGATTTATAGAAATTACATTTTGGAATATAGACATTTAGGAAAAAAAGAGTTTAATTTATAAAATAAATTAAATAAAGAACAGAACCTGGTAATGAGTGATTTATGCTTGGACCAGTTCCTGTAAGTTCTCAATTCACTGGAGAGTTTCCAACTACTGGGGGAATGGAATGAGGGTTTATGAAGGGAAGTAAAACATATACTGTGTTATTTATGAGAAGAAGAGGGGATGGAAGGACCAGTACACTTTTCACCTAGGCATTACAGTGTACACGGTGTACATGCCACAGAATGTTTTTTCTCAGTCCTTCCAAAGCCACAGATGAGCGGATTCATAGACAATTGGAGATTTGATTACACAGATTACTATGTGAAAATGATATGGTTTGGCTGTTATCACATATGGCTAAACATGAGCTATTAGGAGAATAGACTCCAGGCTGATACGCTGTGGTGAATTTAGCCTCTCGGTAGCCTCTTGACACCTTCATAAGAGGTGGTTATTTGCACTTTCTAAGGATGAAACATATGTCTTCTTGATTTAACATAATAAAGAATTCTTGACTCATTACTGTCTGAGTTATTAGAAAGTTGTGAACTATAAAGAGAAGTGATTATTCTTCACTTCTAATCCCTGTACTCTGTGCTAAGCAGAGAAGCGTCCCCAAAGGAAGTGTCAGAGTTAGGTCCTAAGTTTAGATGTGCAGAAACGCTTCCCCAAAAAACCATCTGTGTCTGCATAGACTGGAAAGCCTCCTTATGAAGAATAAACCCACTAGGCTAATGCACACCCTTGTGGATGACCTCCAAACCCACTGCACAAATATGCAACCTAACTGATTAAACAATTATTCTCAGTACTTTCAAGGTTTATTCTTCATATCCACAATTGTTTCAGATATTAAAACTCCAAGTTGAATATTATTCAACCCTTTGATTCTTACAAAACTTAGTCCTGTGGAGATGCTGCCAGACCCAGAAACTTGTAAAATACAAAGATGCTACATGCCTGAGAAATGAATAAACATTTTACATCCCATTTTTTTGTCTTTCGTTGCTATCACATGAAATTTTGCATCATGAAAAATTCTATTCCTCTCCAATTTATTGAATCTGCACTTGATACTCCTCTCCTGATGAGAAGAGATCCATATTCATATTTATTTTGCTCTAAATTAGCTACTCGCTTATTGACCCTAAATAGTTATCATCTCAGCTGGAAATATATTAGAGTTCTAGTTGCCAAACAAATATTCAGCAAAAGCTGAATAAAAGCATATGGGGAGGAAAAACCCACAAAGTTTTCACTGCCAATATAATGGAAGGCATTCTGGCGGACAGCCATCTGCACCCGCTGAACAGAGGGATCCTGGGATGACATTGATCGATTTAACAGTAGGAAGGTATTAATGATATTCAGCACTGATGGCTGAGCCACTTCACACTCATTTGCATTTCCATTCATCATCTCAGCATTTATCATTATGAGGCGAATGCCAGAACTAATTAAAGTCTGGGCTAACAGGGTGACATGGGAGTCCAGCCGCTACTTATACTGAGGAAATATGGGAAACTTTCCAGCAGGAAGTAGACCAACCTTACACCAAACCCAATTAACTTAATTCCTAACTAAACCATTTGAGGGTCCTTCATTTGAATAAACCAAAAAGCTGGGTTTGAAGTTACACCATGCTTTTTTCCCTTGTGTTCTAGTAGTTTCATGACTTAATAACATTCTCTTCCGTGGACATTCAGGAGATTTCCTTAATGTGATCACACTCCTCAGCTATGCCCTCCCAATTTTGTCATAGCAAGCAGAGATACAATTTCAAATTCTGCTATAGAAGTTAAATTTTAAATATAAATTCTAACATAATTTGATCCTGAAGGGACCTAAAAAGTAGTGTGGATACCCTAGTAAAAAAAGATGATTGAAAGCCCGAATACACTGAAATCTATTGTTTATGTTTGTGTAAAAGGGCTAGTAAACTACCTTTTCAGAGAGACATGAAAAATATTTTTGTTTGTTTCCTAGCACAGAAATATGAAATTTTTCTTCTCCGCAGACCTAGGTTTGCTTGGCATACTCTCACAAGCTGTCCCATTAGCTGTACTGAGACAACCCCTGTAAGCAAATCGACCAGGATTTGATCCTGGATACATCTTGGTAAGTCTTTTGGTTTCAAGAATCATCTTGCTGAGACCTGGAAAAGTCACAGGCTGTCAAGCTCCACTTAGGTCTGGTCTCTAGCATCTTTAGGGTCCTTTGAAATTTCCAAACAGAAAGAACAAACATGATAAGAGAAAGGTGTAGTAGTACAGAGAGCTGTAGAAAAGCTTTGCAAATAAATTGCTTAAAATTTTTCAGATTTTTGCAAGGTATCTGTATAAGTACAAAAAATAATCTTTTCAAAACCAGATTTTAATAAACATTATCCTTACCAATGGTTTCAAATACTGTTTTATATTTTAAAACAATATTTTATTTTTATTTCTACAAACATAAAAAGACATTTGATCTAGGCTCTGGGTAACAGTATCATTTCATCACCCAAGAAACTTCTCTGTCTTGGTAAAACAAATACATACCACCAGGTGAAATACCTGGTTCCCATGCCTACAACGAAACCTCCACAGTTTTCTGTCTGCCACACACTTAGGAGAAAATATGGCTTTTATACTCTTCTACAAAGGCCTTAATGGTTTTAAAAGAGATGCAACATCTTTATCTGTCTAGTGACATGCCCCCATGCATATCCACAGATACAAGAAAAGGCAGTGCTTCTGTGGGATATGCTGGATATCTCCAATGTTGGTTCAAAACAATTGAGAGATACATAGGTTAAAATCAAATCTTCATAAGCCCCTTTCAAACTTCGTGAAAGAAATAGTGAGCTTGAAGTCTTGGTGGGAAGCTCCTTTTAAGAGAAAACTCAGCCTTTGCTTACTTCAGTTTTTTACTGATTTAATTGCATAGCTCCAGCTGGAAAATGGCTAAGTTAGACAGGCATGGATGAACCACTCTGGCTCTTTTTGCCTGGCATTGATGAAAAATATAGGCATTTTATGAAACCAGAATGAAGAGATGCAGCAGGTAATTTTAATTTTCCTTTCATGCTGGCCAATTTTAATTTAGTCCTCCTTTGTGGTAACAGCTTTATCCTCTTCCTGATATATATTTCTGACCCATTCACATGGCCAGGCAGTGTGTAGCCTGTAAAAAAGATCAATGAACAACGAAGGGTTAGATTATATTGACTTAATGTTGATTAGTTTACACTGGGTTGTCTGCTGCAAAAGATGTTAGAGCTTTTGTAGTTCATTAGCTCCCATCAACTGAACACTGGCTTAAATTAGTACATGAGGCTCTTCTTTTCTGTAATGCAATTTCAACTTGCATTTCATGCTTAGCTTTCCTGTCTGTACTTCCATGTGATAGCTGTTACAATATTTTTCTCCATGAGAGAAAAGAAAAACAAACAGACTAAAAAAATCAAAATGCTTGTTAGGTGAGTTCCTGCTAATTTCACCTAGGGAGGTTATGCCACTTGTTATGATCAGTATTAGCTTGATATCAGTTATATCAGAAGTGTTATTTCACTGCAACATATCTTGTAATCACACCAGGAAATGGCAGCTTATAATTAAAAAAAAAAAGTATGACTTTATTAGATGATGCATTTACTGTCAAAAAATCAGTTGCAGCTTTTATAATTTATGATCACAGATCTGAACAAATCAGGATTTCATAAAAATGTTTACCATTATAAAAAAGTGCCATAAATTTGGTTCTGAACAGCTGTAATAGACAGCTCAAATAATAGCATTTTATTATCTTTGAGCAGAGACAAAGAACACGGTTTTAGAATGTTCTAAATGCTGGGCTCAGAAGGGACTTCTAGAGATAACCTGGTCCAACTCCTCTGCTCAAGCAGGGCCACCTACAGCCAGTTGCCCAGGACCATGTCCAGGCGGCTTTTGAATATCTCTAGTGATGGACACCCCACGACCTCTCTGTGCAACCTGTGTCAGTGCCCAGTTCCCCTCACTATAAAAAACCTTTATCCTTGTGTTAAGGAACAAACAGGACAGAACAAGAACTGGTTGTTATACTTAATTCTGTCAGGCAGTAGTATCTTTGCTAGGTGCTGGCCAATCTTCCAGCTGTGCTCTGTGGCAAGCCCATTCCACCACTGATACCAAATAATCGAAAATATGTTAGACAAGGATAGAGATTATTGCCAGAAATACAAAATGAGTATTGCACAAAACAGATTTTGGCATGAGTGATCCACATAAAAGAGTTGGCAGAGGAACAACTGCTGAAAAGAGGGCCTGTAGGAGGTGAAATATGGCAAAGATCAAAGTTTGCACTTGAAAGTAGACCCATTCATAAGAGATTTCAAACTTTATATATATGAGGTCTGATTCATAACTTGAGTGTTATTAATTCTCCATTTTCAGAAAATAATTTTAGACTGCTTTGAACACCCTTGTCAAAATGCTATTGTCATCTTTTAATTTGAGGGTTTATTGAATATTGTGAATATAATTTAGTTTCACTGTGAAAAAATACCCAACATTTTATTTCTTCTGAAAATGTCAAAATCCTAACTGACAAGGATAAAAAGAAGACTCCTTAAGTTACTAGATCTGTGGTGATTCTGAGACTTATTTTCAGGTCCAGCATTATTTCCACATCTCCATTAGCTAAAGTGATTATTTGTACTTTAGAAAATCTTAACGTTGATTGCAAAGGAGATGGCATAGAAACTTGTAACATATAGAACTGCAGTTTACATCAATTGCTTCTACATTACATATATCAACATGTGCTCTGTCATTGGAAAGTATATTTTTGCCAAAATTATAGGAAGAAAGTAATGGAAAAATGAATTGTAATTAAGAACAATGTATTTCTCATGTAGAAGAGAATAGGAAAAACAAAATAAAATCTGGAGTGATCATAACAAGATGTCTGTTAAACCTTCTTCCCCTCTTATAATTTGTTCTAGTCAAGACACATGTTCATCTTTAAAGTTTTTGGATTAGGAAAATTCTTATCCTATGCACCTGCATCACCTTGTTATTATTTTTGTTCTCTTCCCCTCTCTTGACTCATGGGATTATTCATGATGAAACTGCATGTATATACCATGCAGGGCTGATTTTTTTTCACTATTTTTCAGACAGGCCAAAAGACATCAGGCTCAGAAATAAACACATATTACCCTCTAGAAAATACTTTGATTTTGACTTCTTAACTCAGTGAGAATCACAAAGTAAGATGATGCAACATGAATTCTGTGCATCCTGAGTATAATATATAATAGTTATAGATAAAACTGATCCTTATGCTGATCCTGTTTGTACTAAAAATCAGTGAAGAACTATAATTTGGACATTTAAATCAAACTTGGAAAGAAAAAAAAATATCCCAAACCAGGATATCAGGGATACTGGTTTCAAAAGCTGGTTACAAAATTTGAAATTAGGGTTAAACTTTGAAGAATGTAGGATTTTTATTTTCTTTTAACAGAAAAGGCTATTGTTAATACTATTTTTATAAAAGTTTATTAGGCAGTAAAGGTGCAAACTGTAGAAGTACATCAGTTAATCTCAAGCTAAGCATACACTGTCTTGTTTCTTAGAAAAACA
The DNA here is from genome assembly GCF_023634085.1 of Falco cherrug. Classification (NCBI taxonomy): domain Eukaryota; kingdom Metazoa; phylum Chordata; class Aves; order Falconiformes; family Falconidae; genus Falco; species Falco cherrug. Next base: position 74,844,865 of record NC_073699.1, read on the forward strand.
TAATGATCATGTTCATAGCTTTATTATGTGTTATAATTTTTTAAGCAGGTATTTAAAATCCCAAGTCCCAGGTTGCTTTTTTTAAAAAGAATTATTTAATTACTACAAACAGCGATGGAAAATAGAGGTATAGATCAATACATTATAATAGATAATGGAATACAACTTTTTAAAAGAATATCACATGATATTATCATACTGGTTTCATTTACAGACTTGTATTTAACTTCTCAACCAATGAAATATAATAAAACAACATAAGGACTCAAATAAAAAAATAAGTTTATTTTATTAAAGGAGGCTTTTATACAACACAGTCTAAATAAACCTTTTTGTTTCTCTTCTAAAATGAAACTCATAGCACAAAGGACTGAAGAAAGTTTGAACATTGTAGGGTTTTTTTTAGGCTGGTCATGAAAAGAGTCAAATATACTAGCACGCCTGAATTTGTCTCTTCTTTAAGTCACAGAGATTATTCGTGAAGTGAATTTTTCTAGGTGTTTTCAGGATCTGGCCTTTAAAAGGTTTCCATGGAGAAGTAATCAGAACTGTTCTGTATGATGATATTTATTATTCATGGTCCTACTCTAGCAGTAAAATAGCTAATAAAACAATCTTATAGAAAGAAACACTGCAGCAAGCATTCTGTGTCTCTCTTGTAACGGCTAAGGACTTTAGATTCATTTGTGAAAGACTATTGCTCATTGTGTTCATGTTTACGTATTTACAGGAACACATAATAAAGATTATCTTTTATCTCATTTTCATGATGTTTTATAGAGAATAAACGGGATAACATTCATATGAAAAATAAGACTTCTGGAAAAGGAAATATAGTCCAGCCCCAGTGAAAGTAAGCATAGCAATCATTATTATTGTAAAACTGAACTACCTAGATTGGCTGATAAGTGGCTTCTCAAGGTATGAAGCTGAAAATAATCGTGGAAGAGACTGCATACAAGTGCTTGTGCAGTCATTACTTGTAGCAAGGCAAGAAAATAATAATAAAAAAGGTACAAAGTCAGTCCCTTGGAAAAAAGAAAGAAAGAAAGAAACAACTTTAAACAACTTGTTTTCCCTGGCTCCTTTTTGTGATACGGGAATAGTTTTGTGAACACTGTCAGCCTTATGCCATATGTTCCAGGAAACTAGGGACCCTTGAAGAAGAAGAGGCTTTTGAATTATTGATCAATGATTAGCAAATGCAATCGAAATTGTAGACTTGATGTTGTGCAGGGATTCATAATTTATGAGTGGACAAAATAGTAGGTAGCAGAGGTAGTGGTAGGTGATTTCAGCCCCCATATTGATTACTTAAAACAACAGGAGGTAAGTGTAGTGTGACAGACAGAACAAAAACTGACAGCTCACTGCCTGTCCATCACTACAGACTGAGTGCTGGGGGAATAAAGCTTACTGTAGAAGCAAATACATTTCTATTGTGTGTCTTTGATCATTATGCTGTTCCACTAGACCAAAGGGCATATTTGTTTATAATTTATGTATTCTTTCAATATAAAAGATTGATAGCATCCTATTAGATACCATAGTACCTAAATATCCAGACAGTTTGTACCTGTAAGAGCTTGAGAAGCAATATTGTGAAACATTTGCATAGTCTATCAGCAAAGGTAAAAACCTGGGAATGGAAAGGAGACAAGGTGTGTCTGGCACCAGCCTAAAAGTCAGCTCTGTTTTCCATCCTTTGCTGCCATCTGCCAGCTCTTCTTCGGCTACTGGAATTCTTCCTTACAGATCAGCCCTTGAGAGCACTAACTGAGACACAGACCCCTCCTGTCAAGAAAAAAGCAGCTTCCACATGTAATTTTATGGGTTGATGAAAAAGGGGTAAGCAGGGGTGGGTAGACATCCAGTCTCCAGGTCACATCATTCCTGTATCTGAGTAAGTAATCATTATGCATATCAACAGAGGTAGACTTCATCATCCCTGCACCCCTGAAAACAATCTGTGACTGAACTAAGTGATTTGGTGACTTCAGTGATACTGGAGGGAGTTCTGGGTCTTTTTGCTGGCAAGTGATAGCTTATTTGGTTGGAATTGTGCTACTACAGAATCAATGCAAAGGCACACGGCCTGCTGGAGGTCCTTTGCTGCTTCACAATAAGGAAGTTTGTCTGCACCTGTGTCTGAACAAGTATTTTTTCTGTCCTCACTGTATGTCAGCATGACCCCCAAAACTGCAACAACCTTATTGAATAACAGTGATATATAAAAAATAAAAAGAGGAAAACTAAGCACTGCCACAAAGATATGGCCTTGTGACTTTGAGGCCAACAATATTCAGAGTTAAATTTGGAGCATGTGGTGCTGTAAGAGTCCTTCTTAACAATAGAAAAGTGATTTGAACATCAAGAAGGCAAGAAACGAACAGTAGAAGTTTCCAGCATTAAGGTAGAAGCTGGAGAAAAAAGATAACTGTGAAGAACCAGGATGTGAACACAAGACAAAGATGACTGCCCACCAACAGAAGCTAATGTAGGAAACAGGAATTTGTGAGTGGATTAGTCAAGTCACAGAAGACTGGAGGGTAATTCAAGGAAGCTTGAGTGATGAGTGTTGCTTGGGGTCTGTATCTAAAGACAACATTCACTGACAGTTGGTCTTAAGATCTGCAATAACCTGGTTACATTTAGAATTTATTTTGGTAAATGTGGTCTGTAGAAAGATTTTGAGAAAAATGAGCTCTATTTCTCAGCTGGAGCATATTAAGACAAAGCAAAAGGGTTCATATAAATAAGTAATTTGTCTTACAAATTACGTCCAAATACCACAAAAGTCACGCTTTTATTATAAACACCACATAGTGTAACCTCTTGGTCCAAACCGTTGTTGGGGTAATGACCATAAAAAATGGGCACTGTACAAAAGAAGCCACCTTGTTCTGTTGACATATCCTATTACCTTTAGTGACATACATATATATACATAAATAGTGACGAGGTTTTCAGTTGCAAGAGCTGAAGAAGACTGAAAGAATGAGCAGATGACTTGAGCAACAATGGTGACCCTAGAAAGGCATCAGGGGAGAAAAGGCCTGTCTTTCTCTGCATGCTTATAGAGGAAAACACTAGCAGGAAATATACATTCCCCAAACCTGGCAATTGTAATTCTTGTAGCAGCTATCAGAGCAGTATCCTCCTGCTTCACTGCATATAGCAGATCTTTGGAAGTTCCATTTCACTTCAACTATGTACACCTGGTGACACTGCTAATACTTTTTGGAAGATGGAGCTTTCACCATTTTTGTCCGTCTTCATTACATGTCTTCCAAGGAAAAGCCAGCACAATTAGAGTCTGGGACTACAGATTTAGATGAGTACAAATTTCCATGGAATAAATTTTTAAGAATTCTTATTCTTATAAAAATAATTATATTTTTAAGATTACTGAAACTTCTTGCTTAAATTCCATGTTATGTTAACCTTACAGTATATGATTCAGGGATGCAAGTGAACAAAAAAATAAAGATTGTATTAAAATAAATATATCTGAAAGTCTGTTAGAGTGCGCATCATTCACTTATAGTAAGCTTCTAGTACAAATAAAAATTTTACATTTAAAATATTCCTACTTTAAGTATAAAGCTATATTTTGCATAGAATGGCATTGTTTTTACTGGAGAAAGTGTCTGCATATAAGTCAAAGATGATGCATGAAATGTTTTTTCTTTATTTATAAAGAAAAGTAAATAGGAAAGTTTGTCCTTCATAAGTCATGACATGATCTGCTTAACAACTTCATAGCTTCATGTTTGATGAGCAGTGCATTCATCCCAAACTCATGCTATTTAAATCCTATAATGCAACACAATATCATATGTTGTAATTCTTTTGTTCTGTGTATAGTGGCACTAGCAGTGATGTTGCACCAGGATTTCTGTATCTTCATACAGATAATTAACTTCCCTGTAAGATATATTGCATGAGTTTGGCAGTTGATTCAAAATAGCAATTTGTAGAGTGAATGAGTTTTCATGGGTTTTTGGGGGGGTTTTTTTGCTTTTTTTTTTTTTTTTTTACATAGGAAACTGAAAACAAACAAAACAAAGTATCACAAGGATAACCTGAGATGACTTATAATTACTTCTGATAAACACTGGATACTTGGAGCTGAGTCAAATTCTTTATACCTCTCCTCTCTTGGCTGATTATAGTCTGCCCACTGGCCTGTAGTGTCAAAGAGTACCACCTGGCCTCTTGCCTCTCATAAGTTTCCACTGTTTTTCATGTTGATGGCCATTTTCTCCCTTTACTGAATTTGCAACAGTGATGTTTTAGGTATCTGTCTAATTTACCAAAAAATGTGGGAAAAAAATGCCCTAAAGCATGACAGCAGTTTTTTCACATTGTGCTATGCACCAAAGAAAGCGCTACAGTGAAGCACAAGTTTATAGTCATTTTGGTGAGACAGTGGAGTGATTTCTTTTCATGGATCTTATAATAATCAATGAATAAAGACCAAAAAAATGACAATAAATGTAATAACAATATATTTCCAAATTTAATAGACAGGTAAAGCTCAATTAACATCTTAATATTGTAATATTGTTAGATTTGAGTGAATACTTTACAAGAAATATCTTTTTTTTAAAAAGAGCCTTCCTACCCATTCTTTGTGGAGTATCTAGGAGATCAGTTTCCTTGGATGTTTATATGCTATTTAAAAAGAGTAATGAAACTTCTCATTTATGTGATGAATGTACGTAATTCTTCGTGCCTGTGTAACTTTCCATATTCATTCTCTGGAAGCGATGAGGGGATGTGATTGTTTAAATGGTATTTTTGCATGTCACATAATAAAGTCTCATAGATGAGCTACATGTTACTGTTTTGGCTTCCTGATTTACTGAGTGAAAAGCACATCTAACAGAAATGCTAGTATAAGTGAGTTTGAACTTTATGTAGTATGGCTATGAGAACACATAACTGTGACCTTCACTGCTTGCAGACATTTATGTGTATATACATTGACCAGAAACCAAACAGAAAGAAACATAGGAACTGGAAGACGGAGGAACTGAAAGACCAAATTCCTTTCTCCAGAAGTTGTGTCAGACTTATTGCTTTGCTCAGTTTGCGCTGGGGAGAGGGGACTGGGAGAGGAGAAAAAGTCATGGACATTCAGGAAGGAGGGGTGAAAGTAAAGAGAGGCAAATGTAATTATTTTCTGCCAAAAAGGCACCTCATCTTGGATGCAGTAACAGCATAGGCTCCATGGTACAAAGAATTGCAGAAGCAATGACCATCCTTGTTTAAAGGGACGTCTATATAAGAGCTGTCTGGGGCTGCTCTTCATTTACATATTTTAGCACTAAATTATCAGCAATAGGGGAAGAGGCAGCTCACATTTAGGTGTATTTCTCACACATCTTCTAACTAAATCACAATATGATGCAATGCTGATACTTTCAGAGGAGCAGGGCTGTCAGAGTGGTTTTCGTATTAGGCACAACAGGCTAAATCACAGCAATATGCCTTGGATGTTGCCTTTAAGCCTCAATATCTGACTGATAGGGTATGTCATATTATCAATATATACCTGTATGTTTGCTTGCTTGTTTTCAGCAGCCTGTGGAAAGCAGGTTGCCCAAAGAGGCTGCGGAATCTCCATTCTTGGGGATTATCAAGACCAGACTAGATAAAGCCCTGAGAAACTGGACCTGTTCTCACAGCTGACTCTTCTTGGAGCAGGAGGTTTGACAATGTAATCTCCCACAGACCCTTCCCACCTTGGCTGTTCCACAATTCCAAGCTGTGAGAAGAATTTTAATGTTAACTTTTTGCCTCAACTTCAAGCTGTGGTCCAGCAAAAGCAATAGTGCAGAAGCAGTTGTAGGAGATTCTCTTGCACTGGTTTGTTCCCTTCTGGAGGCCATATAAGCGATATTGCAAACATATTTCAAACAACATTTACATAGAAGAATATGTTGATCTGGAAGTATCTGAAGAGCTGCACTGGCAAATAGTTACTGGACTATAAAAACCCCAACAAAGTATGGACCATATGTCTATCGATCCAATTGCATAAAGAGGTGAATTGCATTTCTTGTTGGTAATTCCCCTCAGGATCTCTCAAAATGAAAGTATTTTACTCGTCTTTTTCCTCTTGTTTTTGTAAAACCACATTATTCCTGAAGTGCTTATAAAAATTTGGCATACTAAAGATAATGTATATGTTCACAAATACATGAGCTTATATGACCTACATAAACCCATTCTCTATGTGAAGTTCTAGGAGGTGTTTTTGATAAGCGTTCAGCTAATTTCACCAGGGTAAAAAGAGTCTATGTTGCCACCATTGCCAGTGTGCCCATGAAAGTCCTAATGCTTGGACTGGATGATAAACAACATAAAGTTATACAGATGATGGAACTGACTAATTGTCAAGAAATTGTCTCATTCACTATCTAAAATGGGAAAAATTATTTTCAGATACACAAACTGCTATAAGGTTTCAAGTCTGGAGCAGACCTGACCAGCACATCCTAGAGAGTGAAAGAAGGAGCAATCACTTTCCTCCACAAGGGAACAAAATACCTTCACTTTGTTTGGGGAGAAGCAAAATATATCTGTTTGGAAGAGTAGGATTAAATGCCTTGTCAGAAGCATCAGCTTCAGGAAAAGAGACTGACTGGTGATTTGCATAAGGTATTTTTAATGGTTTTGCAGGTTTTTTTTCTAATAGGAAGATACCGGTATTTTGATGTCACCTGAAATTTCTTCTGAAGCATGAAATCCTGTTTGTACAAATGCATTTTTTTCCAAGAATGGAGAAAAGTTATCTTCAAGTTTGCTTGATCTGTAAAAACCAGGACAGTAACTTTATTAAAGCTGACCAGAAAACAAATCTATTGGGGAAGTATTCATAGAAGTTTTACTTCTTCTAATAAAGTACTTCTTTATTTATAGAAATGTTCTGATCTTCTAAAATAAGTTGAGTAAAACTATTGATTTTGAAATTGTTTTTATTTTGGGCAAAACTGTAATAAACCTGTACAGTAATCTTTACTGTGTTCACAAGAGAAGGCTGATAGTCAATGCAGAGCAGGATAACACCTATGGGAAATAAAAATGTATGGCAAAAGGAGGAAACATTAGTTGGGGGTAAGACTCTCCTTATTTGGGGGAAGCTTTACAGAGTAATTAACATTAGAAAAATTATACTTATTGAAGTAAGGTTCCAAGTGATCTTAAAGTGATTTTAACCAGGTGATGCGCTTTGGTCCCACATGATGTAAGCATGGTTTTAATAGGTTTCTTGAGAGTAGCTAGACTTTCACACTCCCTTATTTTATCCTGAACATTCCTGGTCAATGCTCTTTCTTTCCCAAACTAGAATTGACCTTTTCTTTGAAAGGCCTGTGCTGAGATGCTTACTTGTATATGGGAGTGCACGCTGTTTAGCCCCTGATAATGCATGAGCCAGAAACAAATTAAGAACTTGCTAAGACATATTACACCAACCCCACCACCCCAACGCTTATACTTTGAGAGTAAGAACAAAATAACCCTGCTGGATCGTAGCTTTACATAGTCTTTATTTCTTTTTGTTAAGAGGGCTAAAACCTCATCTTCTTAATTCTGTTCTGCACAGTACAAACTGCAAGCAAGAGTCTAAGTCCAAACACTTGGGAAACATCCCATTATTGCTCTGGTTGTTTTGAGAGAGGACCTTTATATAAAACACCCTCCCTTTCTGGGCAGAACTGAAGAAATTAGCATTTTATATTTTTCTCAGTCATTACAGCAAGAGTAATTGCAAAAAATGAATAAAAGGGAGAGATGTAGAGAAAAAAAGAGAGGAATAAATACTGAAAAGTAGTTTTTAAAAGGCAGCTATACATGATTCATCAACTGAGCTTTAAGGAAAAAAAAAGAAAAAAAAAAGAATAAATTTTTAGTATACTCCAAAATCTCGCATGGCAAACTTTCCTGGATAATAGTGTTAACAATGCTGATCTCTCTTTTCCACTGGGGATGAAAACAGGCATGACCCACCCTGGGGTAATTTCAACTAAAGGGCACCACTTGAGAATTCGCTTAATAATCTCAGTCTCAAGTCCTTCAGCCAGTGCCAGTCACCTTGTAATGAGTATTCGCTTCACAATAATCTCCCTTTTCCCGAAAAATGGTATAAATGGAATTACAACACAATTGCCTCCTTTTATCTGATGAATGTGAAGCAGCAATATTGTGTTAGCAGGCCTTTTTGGAAGATATATTGGACTTTAATAAAATTTGATCAATGCATTTAAGTCAAATTGAATTATATGTAAGTGGATAGGGTTGACATATGTTTCAATATCTGCGAGTGATACATTATTCTCCAGTGAGCATAAAATTTAATGAAATATAAATACCCATTAATCCTCATGTTTCAACCAATCAGTCACCGTTGCTCCTGCCTGCTGTTAGCAGAAGCAGGCCCAGAAAGTCATCTGTTTTATCTAAGCAGGAGCTCCAAACTGGAAAGACATCAGAAAGCTTGGGGAAGTGAGAAGGCACAGAATAGGGAAAAAATGTGTCAGCACTTTTGTTGTTACATGCTCTCTAAAATGAAACAATGCAGTGCTCAATTCTCTCTTTTAATCAAAATCTAAAGAAGTACTAATCATTACCTTTGAAACTGAAATTCTGTGAGGAAACATATTCAGAAGGGTTTTGGGTTTAGTTTTTTCTTTTTTCGATAAAAGCCTGCTTTTATTCCTTCATTCCTTTTTTTGGTAGGTGACTTGTTATGGCATATTTTACATCTTTTGCAAAGCTAATGCATGAGAAAAAAGAAATGCAACAGACCAAGAATAACTCCCCCTGGTATTATCTCTAGTATTAGCAATCTGATCGAGTTGAACTAGTAGTAGAGAAAACATGAGATAATATGCTGTAGTCTAATTTCTAAACAATAAAGAACTCTGACACTAAAATCCCAAATTTCATAGAGTATTTCCATTTATACAGTGGTAGTTCAAAATAGTTTATAACTCTGTAGGATTAAGACTTAAGTAGAGTGGTGCTAAGATGTACCAACTCAAAATTAACAAAAAAAGGATAAAAATTACAGACTTAAATCTGACTTTTTGGCTGACAGCTAACGGTAAGCAAGTACCAGTTCCTGAAATCCTTTTAATTTTCTCTCACTGTGACTTTGTTAGTGAAATCAGAACACTGAGACAAACAAGCATGCAGACATAATTTTGACCTAAGCACCAAACCAATATTTCCCCAGAATATTAATCTAATTGAATGAACAAAACTACATATACAATGAATTTCAGAATGACCAGTTTAATTTCAGGACTGTATGTCTGTCTGTAAACCCTGTCTCAAAGTCAGCCAGTGAGCCCTTGGACATGGAGAACACCTACATTTGGGCTCCCTTATCTGCTTGGAGGCAGAGGCTCAGGCATTCCAGGGGAGTGCTCTGACCACCAGCTGTGAGGTACCCAGCTGCAGGTCTCTCCTGGACTATTTCAGTTCAACAGCTGATGAACTGGGCCCTCACTGGGACCCAGCAAGAATTAGGAAAGCTATTGCCCTGTGTCAAGGGTACAAGGACAAGAACACAGGCAGCAGGAAGCCTCTGTTACATAGGAATATTTTCCTGTGATATAGGAGAACATGGCCTCCTACACTACAGGCTCTATGCCCCATTATGAGGGGAGGAGCACTATGCTCCTTTTCTGAGGTTGCTGAACGTGGTTTGAACAGTATGTTGTCAGAACTCCCACTTCTGCTTTTGCAAAGAAAATGTGAACTGAATCAAATATTCTGGTAGCTTCTTATAGATTGAAGGTTTGCTCCTCAGAGTTGAGGAGTTTCATTTTAGCAAGGGTATAGAACATTACTGTAAGAAAAGAAGTATCTTGAACAATTTGAAGCCAGATAAATTCCTTCTTTAAGAAGGAACTGAACCACAGAATCTGCCCAAATATGAAGTGTATGGGTATCTCTTATAACAAAAAACATTCTGTAGTGTTTCATCCTTGCTTTTATTATCAACCTGACAGTAATTTAGTTTTTACTATTGCATTATGTATTTCATCTGAAAAGAACCTCTCTTATACAGAGACATACAGTCTATTATTGCTCTGTATTACTTTTGTAACCAATGTAATACACTTTTAAGCTGTTATTCAGATATATCTATCACCTAGAGATAGGTGTGCTTAGGCCGTTTCTCCTTCCTCCTGCTTTGAAAGCCTGTATGTGACTGGGAAAAGTCTGTCATTTGTGCAATGCTGTGGAGAAATATTCCTGCCACAGGGAATCCTCAAAGTTGATTTGGGACTATGATGTTCTGCTAGAAAACCACAGAGAATTCAGAAGCCTCAAAAATCAGTTTGCTATGTTGCTATAATGTCCTACCTGCATGTGGTCTATAGTAGTGATGTAAAAAGTGAAACAGGACAAGACTAAAAGGAGTCAAACACCTTGGCATTTTTAGTTTCCCCTCTTATCTGAGGTAAATGTACTACATAATGCAGGAGTAAAAGTATCTTTCACAGCATAGAGAGGAGTAATACGTTGCATATTCTGCTGATAAGATTTTGGTGTGTCATCATTATAGTAGATCGTTTTGAGAGACAAATTGGAGGTGTTTAAATTTTGGTACTTGCATCCTAGTATATCCTAATACTTGAATGACTGATATTTTCAGTGACCCAATTGTTTCAGAACTTATTTACCACCCATAAACTGAAGTACAGGAAAGTACAGGAAACACCAGTTTGCATCAAATTGCATGAGTTAGTAGGTAAGGAAACAAGAAAAAAGACTGTTTCTCTGCTGCAGAGACCCAAAAGGAGTGATTAACTGTATTCCTTGTCAAGTTTGGAGACCTTTCACTTCAGTTTTTTGCATCCTGCAAGATCCAGATATCTTGTACAAGATATAAGAACCAGGCCAGGAGTATGGTCCTAAGTTGTTTTCAGAAGTATATAGACAAACAAAAATGATTGAGGGTGGCATTTTTCAAGTGAGCATGTTTCAAAATATAGCTAATGTAGCTATAGAATAGCTGTAAGGATATCTAAGGTCAAGTCAGCTTTTTTAGAAGTCCTGTGTCTCTTCTAGTACAAGGTGGCTGTAAGCTGAAGCCCACAGCTGGTAAGTTTTTCCAAACTCACTAATGGATTTGTGTGGCCTCGAGCCCTTGGGTGCTCAGTTCAGCACAGCACAGCTTCAAACACAGCTGTGCCACAAAGAAACCACCTGGCCAAATTTGTCAATGTCCTCCTATTCTCTTACCTACAAAACTGCACCTGACTAAGGTGGCTGAGTTGTGAAGGTCTTGAACACCTACTTCCTGATAAGCTTATCCCATTCAGGCTTCTTCAATTATAGCCTTTTGACACATGTATCCATTGTCTCTATTTTTTTTCTGAGCAGATTATACCTTACGTTTGATTATGACCTTGATGATCTATCCTCAGAGCAGTCTAGGCAATTTTGGGGTACCATTGCAGAGGTCGAATGATTTTGGTAGACCCTTGATATGTATATTTGTATTGCAGTTTGTATTGCTAGTAAATCAAGGTCTTAGGGGGGCAAAAAAAAGATATGGAGACTTAGTATTATCCTTTTAAACATTCACCACCTTGAGGTACAAAATTGCAGAAGATAACCTGGATATAATTGTCACAGAGAGAATACTCTGGATAATACACAACACATTGCTTGGATGAATGCTGACATTTGATTAATGTTATTCCTTTCATTTCTGTGCCAGAGATCACAAGAACCCTATAGAAAGTGTTTGCCACTGATTAGTGTAATTGTTACTATGTACTTTCTGATATGCCAGTGAAATGGTTCAACATATCTATGAAATTCTGTGTTTTAGAGGTTTCATTTTAGTTCTCATTCTCTTTTATATGAAAGTTATACTGTCATTTGTGCAGTGTGAAATGTGTAGGAACAGAAGATAGTTTAATGGCAATTCTTTCTGGTAGAAAGGCATAAGCACAGGGATTAAAAAGCTGTTTTAAGATGTGGTCTGCTTAACTGCAAAGCATGTTATAGTTAAAACCAGTGCCACTTGAAGCCTTAACTCAAGCAGCTGAAGTCCTCTGAAGAAGTATTAAAGACTATTATACAATCAGTTTTCTTTTCAGAAAGTTCTTTTGCATACTGCAAAAAGGGACTTGAAATGCCACTCGATTTCAGTCTAGAAAGGGCAAAAAAATGCATGTGAAATTATTTAAACATGTAAATATGAGGATAATTCTAATGATCAACAAAACTTTCTAGGCAGGGCAATGGTCAGCAAAGAGTTTTGAAAAATGGATTTTTAACATATTGAGGAAGTAAAATACAATAAAGAAAAAATAAATTACCATGGTAAACTACATCACCACCACACCCCCCCCCCCCCAAAGACAATAAGTATTTTTCTACTGTTATGAAGCCACTTCAGATCAGAGCAAGAGAATGAAAATATACAAGCCAAATAATCACTGTAGGAATAATCTTGTTAATTATAGACATTTTCCACAAGTAAATTTAAGGGAACTTTTAAGACAAGGAGTGAAATAGAAGATTACTCTGTTAAACTTAGATTCCTTTGAGCTGGAACTGGATTCAGAAGGTGTTTTCATTTGAACATGTCTTCATCCATGAGATAACTGTTCTACTACTATATGCTAGAAGATGTAGCATCTGTCTTTCATGATGTTTCTACATTTGATTGAAATATATCTCTGTAGACAATATCCCAGTGGTGGAGCTCATAATAATGAATGATTACATCATGGTAGACATGTGGCACAGCTCACTCCACCAGTGACCACATTAGGTTATCAGGGTAGAAATAGCCAAGCTTTTGTAGGCAGTTCCTGCACAGTTGTCTCATTTACTGGCCCAGTGGATTTTCTCTTTCTACAGATAATAGTTGCAAACTACAGGCTGTAGCCTAAACGAAACTGCAAGATAAATAGACATCACTGGATAGACTGTCAGCTGCGGTAGAACACAAATGGAAGGTCAAGCAGAAACACATTACAAGCTCTCAACATGTATGCACTTGTCTATGTAGTGTGACAGACTTCTAAAAGTGACTTGAGCTCTGGGCAAATGGTGAAAACATAAGTTACTATCATTCCATACTGATCTGCTTACAGTTATAATCACTATTTCTTTATGAAAACATGAGCATCACCACTACTTCCACCCCTGTTGAAATAAACTCAGTGCTGTCAGTTTATGGACCCTTTTACCCACACCTTGCACTACCTGCTGTGCTCAGATCTTGGGGGACTGTGCCCTGTGGGTGAAGTTACTGCCCTGCCTGCACTAGTGTCACCTCAAGTCCTGGCTCATTCTCCCGTGGAGCAATTTCATTCCTATTGCTCACTGACAAATTCATCTAGACACTGGCTACCAAACAGATTTTGTTGGTCATCGCTTGCAAAAGAGTGGGAAATTGTCAAAAAAGGTTTCCTCATGCTGAGGTGAATTTTACGTATTAAAATCAGAATGTTCCATCACTGGCCTAAGCCCCCCTGAGACCATGCTCATTTGTGTGGTGGGTGCCCCTGTTCTCAGAGGCAACTGATATGGTAGGCATTCATAGATAACAAGTGAAAGAGAGGACCACATTTACTAGAGGCAGTGTTGATTTGTTTGAAATAAATATGTATTATCATATCAAAGTAAACCTAACCCCAGAATGTTGAACTGTCTAGCATTTAGGGTACTTACTTGCTATGAAAGAAAACGAATTTCAGAGCTCTAGATGCATTCAAGGAAAGCAGTGCTTGAAACTTTGGATATGGGTGGGATACTGGCTGTTTGGTTACATGGAGATAAGACCTTGGGTTTTGTCTTTGATTTTTCCACAAAAATGCAAAGTTTATGAGCTCAGTTTGTTGAACCGAATTATTTTGCAATCCTGAAAACTTCAGTGGAACATAAAGGATTTCTTGCTCAACTTTAAGTCCTAAATTGCCTTAGCCTTGAAATGATGGGTGTGGCAACATCTAATTAGTCTTAAAAATCGGTGCCTGTATACTACCTCTATAGATATTAATCATACATTGCAAAATCATAAGCCTGCATTTTCTTCTACAGTAGAAATAATTCAGCCTCAGCTAATTGAATAGAGACTGGGGGGTTGTTTTTTTTCTCATACAAACTGATGGGAAGCATCTAACAATGAACCTTACCCTCCAAGAGCAGGAAACAATTTCTTTCCCAAGATACAAAAAGTGAGGACAACATTAGAATTAGGATACAAGAATTGTCTTGTTGATCACCCAGCATTGAGAAATTCTGTACTTTGAATTATTATAAAAAAGACATAGATTATAGCCATAAGCTGTGCAATTACATCTTTCTTCAGTGCCTAGTCCTGTTTTGCCATCCTTCCTTAGATCCTCAGGCTAGTATCTTGGCGAGTTTCTTCTGAATTTGGCAATGGTAGTTATGACTGGAATAATCCTTCTAAACATGAAATAAAGGTTGGTTGCAGTTGATATTCAGCATTAATTTTAAAGCTGGAAAAATTTCTTATTTTAATAAGGAACAAAAGGAACAAAATTAATTTTAAAGACAAAGTAATATGTAAAATGAAAATGAAAATTAAATGAGAATGAAAAGTAAACTGATTTTAAAAAGTAACTATTTTAGCGCATCTCTCTCTCACACACCCCTCAACCCCCTACACAGAGTATTTCTTTCTGTATTACTTGTCCTGAAAAAAAATACATTAGTGATGGAAATCTTTACAGTAGCTGGCTTTCCCCACATATTTGCTACTGCCAGGGCAATACATTTTGAGCAAAGAAATGTACTGATGGATTGGAAGATAAAGGGACTTTGATTTATATTGTCAAATGGTTTAGTGTTATGGCTTGGCGGCATTACCACATTGATAAATTTAAGAAAAATCTGGCTTTGTAATAAAAATGAGTTGGTTTAATATCATCTAGAAGATACATCTATGTTAGTTCATACATTATTATTGACAATGGACAAATAGAAGTACCATAGAAATACTATTTTAGGATACCAAAATCATCAATAAACTATGGCATAATAATTATTTGTTATATTGCATCACAAGCACATACTTAAAGAACTGGAAATTTGTGGCAGAACTGTAGGAGAGAAAAGGGATCAACCGAGGGGAAAGCCTGCTCAGTTGAAATGCAGGGAAACAGACTTAAGAGCTACCTCACTTTGTACAGATACTGCAGAGTGCTTAATGCTACCCTCCTCTGTTCCATGTTTCCACTTTTTATTGGGCATTGCCAAATGCTTTGCATTGTTAAAATATGTCTACTGTAAAAAATACAGTTGAATTTATTTATTTATTTTCATATGAGTCATAAATTGGACAAGTATAACCTTGTAAGAACCTGAGTTACCTTCTATAGCCTATGAATAAGTCTTATGAACGTTTGATTTCAGATAGGTTTGTTGTAATTTTAACAGGAGTAACAATTTTGGTTGAGAAAACATGACTGCTTAGATGTAATGTATGTGGAATTAGGAACAGGTTTTGAATTAGTACCACATGATATTCTGAAAAAAAATAACATGATATAACTCCAATAAAGCAAACATAAAATGATGCAACATGATGGAACAAAGGATTAAAAAATTTACTTGTCATTAGGGAAATCAAAGTGAGATTTTTCAGTTGGGGCTTTTCAGGGATTAATTCTCACCAGTATTTTATTTTAGACTCTTCAATTAAATATGAGTTAAAAATGTATATAAAGCTTACATATGACATAAATTGGTAGACTGTAGATCACAGACAATCATTTAAAGAGATTCAGCTTACTGGATGATAAATAGACATATTCAGCTTACTTGTCCATTCATACAAAAATGTGTTATAACACAGCCAAAATTAGAGTCAGACATCTATGATGCCATAAAAAGAATTTGCTGCCAGAGGACAGGTTTTCATCCAGGAGGACAGGTTAAAGAAGATTTAGGGTTCATAACAGAAAAACCATCAGTATGTTGCTGTATCAAAAGAGGGTAAACTGACATTTAGATTATTCGGCAGAGTAGCAATAATAGGAAATGATGACTGTGGGTAAGGCATTCATGATGTTGATAGCGAATCAGCAGAATATATAGATTGAATCCACATTTCTATAAAAGGTTGAAGGATTAGAGACCCCTGAAAATAAAAAAAACCCAAACATTTTTAAAGAAAAATTTATAAGGAAAGAATTAAATATTTAAACTATTTAGCATGTAAAGAAAATGGTGACAAGATACCAGTATAAAATACAAATTCAGCCTACAAAGCAATTAAGGCCACAAGCAAGACTTAAACCAAACAATATGACAATAAAAAGTATTTTTTCTTTTAAATTCTGCTAGCTAGCAGTGAATTCTGCATGTCCTAAGCTTCTAACCTGAAAATACCTCTAAGTGCCTTCATGTCTTCTCTTAGCAATCACGCATTGCCCAGATTTGACATGCTCATAGGTAGTTCCCTACTCTCCAGGAGGAATGAGAAGAAACTCTGGTTCTTGGAAAATCACATCACTGGGTAGTTCCTTCCCCTGTAAAATCTGTCATCTCCACTGCTTTAAAACATAAGAAATCATGTTATGATTAAGTCGCTCCTTCCAAATGTGTTGTTATTCCAAATGACTTACAGCTTGGCCAAAAGGAACAAAAACTATGGAACTATCATTGGAATAGTCTTGTCATGATCAATTCTTCCAGCATCTTTTCGATGAATAAAAAAAATTGATGAAGGCAAATACTAAGATGGAAATCTTGAAAACAGAATAAAGGTGTTTCTTGGGAAACTTTGTTCAGTTAAGTACTAATAAAATATTAATTTTATAGAGATCTTAGTAAAATTTGGCATATGCAACACATTCTCTAAATAAGAATCTGTCGTTTCAATATTGTCTGTTTCTCCTATATGAGATTTCTCTCCCTTGTGGAATGGATATTTTGCAGGTTTGAAGGATATCACATGTCAGTTTTGACTTTTATTTGAAAGAAATGAAGGTATTTATTATCAGTTTAAATTTCATTAAAAGGCTTTTTTTGGATGGCTGCAACAAACCAAAACTGTTCATTAACAGACCTTAGATGAACATCAATATTCACTTTGTGATTATGATACCTTGTATAGAGAACTATGGTTTAAATATGAGATAATTCTTGAATAAAGTAATTCATTATTAGAGAAATGTACTTCCATTCAATAGACTCTTATCCTCACAGAATGTAGGACCCTGGCAAGATACCAAGGTCCTTGGTATCTTGATATATATGTATGATATAGACATATCTATATATATCTTCATATATAGAGATATATACTAAGACATATATTTGGTATATGTGGACCTTTGCAAATATGCCTATATTTATGGATCTTGGCAAGATACTTGCAATCACCAATATGTTGCAAGTGAGTTTGAGAATTTGTGAGTTACCACATTTTTCTGAAGACCATTTGTTTATCCCTCATGCAGGAGATTTTTGCAGGAGGGTTTCATACTGTTGCCCTGACTGTATCAGCTCATTTCAGCTTCTCTCCTGAATCTCTAAAGTAGTTCAATATTCCTCATTTTTCATTTTTCACTTTGCCTTTATTGGGTAAACTAGCATCCTTTATGACTATATTAAATCTTATCTTTGCATTAAGAGGAAGTAGGGGACTGATTATGCAATTAATTGAGATGTCATACATCTGTATATAATCTAGAAGTAACTGAATATTTGAGTTACATTTTCTGTTAAAAAGTTCTACAAAATATTCTGTGCTGACACTGCAAAACTTGAATGTCCCTGCAGAAGTTCTCAAGAGAAACTTAGTTTTCACAATGTGTAATTTAGAGTTCCACGTGGTGGCTCTTGACTTTTAATGACCCTTTAAACTCTAAGCCCAGTTAGAGCTCATTCTTTCCTGAATTAATCTCTTTATTCATAGACATTCTAGGGAAATGCTTCATTTCAAGATACCCAGAGATCAGCTGGAAACTAAAACTCATATTCTAACTTCACACCAGTTTAACAAAGTCATTAAGGGGATTTTAATCTCTCCAATAGACAAGGCTAGTGTGGCATGTACTCTGCATCACTTTACAATCATGGCTGCATGGGCCATTACATTAGGACTGCATGAGCGCTACTACTACAGAGCCAGTTCTAGAAAGATCAGAGAAAAAGAATATTATTTGTTCCACATGTGCAACAAGTAAGTGATGACTTACATTGAAGTCACAAAGTATTTTGCTCATAAACTCATTCTTATCTGGCCTTTTCAATTATTAAATGTTTGGAAAAATTTACAGTACTGTCGTCCTACTTTGTAATATTTTTTGAAATATTTAATTCATTTATATTAGGACTATAATAATTTTTTATGTTACAGTCTCTTTGGAGGAATTGTTTGCTAACATCTCATACTGATTCTGTACTATTTTTTCCACTTGGTCAAAAATAACTCTAGTGTGAAGATATTTTTTAATGCCTCAAAGCTAATCAAATCTTTGCTGTATTTTCTAACATGTTTGAAGGTATAGATAAGACACAAAATGAATCTGAGTACAGTTGTAGATTTTGCCTATTATGTATTGTACAGTTTTATTCAAATTTATTAATGTAAGATGTCTGGCATAATGGTTGTCTATCCTTAATTGCTGTCAGTACCCTTCTATACATTAATTGGTACTGTCAGCACAAACGTTTGAAACCTATCACCCTAGTGTTTTGCACCTGCCCAGTTCCATGAACACTGAAATAATTCCTTGTAGATAATAGCATTAGCTCAGTTGAAGTGTTCTGTACCTCAGTGACAAAAATTAATACCCTTTTTGGGTTTGGATTAATACTGAAACACAGGAAATCTCACCAGGTTTCTTTCAGTGGAAAAAAAAAGTGGAGAAATTTTGTTGAGGCAAAGCAAGGTGCTTTTGCTTGTTGGTGTAATATTAGCTTGCTGAGTTTTACACAAACCCAGTTATACAGAAAGAAACTTCATTTCATGAGAGAATATTAGGACCAGGGACTGCAGTATTATGTTCCCATCCTCATGTAAATAAGAGTTTCTGTATTTGATGTTAAGGATTCATTAGCAGAGGGGATTCCAGCTTTTGCAACCCCCAATACGTTAACTCATGTAGAGTCCTGCCTTCTAGTAAGTCTGATGTGTACTGAGGCATCTCATGCAAAACAGAAGAGCATCAAAGGGTGGAAAATTTTTAAAGATCCTTTGCTACCCACATATTTGAATGTTAACTCATGGAATATAATGCCTTGAAGTGAGTAAAGGGGGAAAATTTAGGTTCATGTGCCCTCAGAAAGGTGATAATTGGATTTTTGATCTTCTGCTTCTGCAAGGAGTTCATTAGTCTGTGAATGAAATGCAGAGAACTACTCCATCTGTCTTTAATAACAAACTTGACCCAAGGAAGGTGTGTTGAAAAATCAGACCTAATCTGTCTTGCTGGGTACAATACATAAATTCTGGTTCGTGAAGCCAAGGCAAGTCTTGTAATGACGTTGGGGCATTCATGGTAACAGACACCTGAAAATATCAATGGAAATAATTCTGGAGATGGTGACATCTCCAACAGTTTTGAAGATTTGTATTTTGGATTTGGGCAACAATATAGGATCAATGCAGGACCTGCACACCCATCCCACTGAGACTTTTTCTTAAGTTGTATATCACTGGTGATTTACTTTCTGTGTCCTGAAAGAAAGAAAGCCAAGTCTTCATCCAAAAGAAAATGCTCCCATTTGACATTTATATATGCCAAAATACTTCTTTAAGCTATGTAAACCTTGAATCAAACAATGTTGACAACTCTTTTACACTTCACTGGCTCTGAAGCAACAATTAACTAGCAGACTCTGGGCTCAAAAAGCTAACTGAATTATATACATTTGGCTGTGAAGATCATAAGCCACAGTCAAAAATTTAATTACAGCAAATCTAATGTACACTCAAGAGTTCTGTTTGGATTTTTTTTCCTAATATGCAATTTTTCATTCAATTGCAATAGATACATTATATGTCAATAATATTATCTTTAAGCTTTCATATACTTTCTTCCTATACATGATTTATAGGACTCAATTCGTCCTCACTTAATAAGGTTGAGTAATAACTTTACAAATAGTCCCACTGTAACATAACATTGCACATTACAGACTTTAAAATTGAGTAATGACTACATTTAGTATGTAATTAACAAAATATTTTATTATCTTCTATTTTAATATTTATCTTTTAATATCATCATTAATTTATTGTTTCAATGCAACTTTTAAATTAATATTTTTATCTTCCTCATGTTTCTTTTGGCAGGGATTAGGCTGCTAATTTTTGTTTGGTGCGTGTTTACAAACTTCAGGCTAAATTTTGCAATCCTTTGTTCATGACCATGAGCACTTACTCAAGTAGTCTCATCAGTGGTAAAATTCTTGCGACCAAGTGTCTTGATCACTCTCTTATCCATTTTTCCTTCAAGGTCATTGGTGCTATGTGCTAATTTTTTCCTCATTTAAACTCCTACTTAAAAGCTACTGGTTTTGTAATGACTACAAATCACTCTAGTCTTGCACTGGTTACTTAAGTGGCAAGTTGATTTCTGCTAAACTATTTGTCTTATTGCTTTATTTACCAGCTTACCCAGCTTAGTAAGCAGGGAAAGCCCAGAGATGCCATACATCTTGGACGAAGCGTGTTCAAGGTCTTCCCTAGTTTGAAGAAAGTATGTACATTCGCTTGCATACTTTTAATTTGGCTGAATTGGAGTTCTGAGGATAGCCTTGACACAAAAAGTGATGAAGTGATGCTCTACCTAATGTATGCAGGTCTGAAACTAAGCTATAGTATGCTGAAAAGCTCAGTGATATGAATGTTGGCATTTTCTTGTATCAGCCGAACAGTGTTAAGCTTTTTTGTTGAAAGAGTTGAGTTTTTCTAAAAGAGTATCTGGAGTCAGATACCTACCATAGAAAATGCAATCCAAACAGCTAAATTTTGACATCCCAAAAGCAACAGAAGAATACTTTGCAATGGAAATGGTAGGCTGTTCTAAACTATAGGATTCACCACTAGAAAAAACAACTGCCAGAAAAAACCTAGGATTTTCATAAACTTTTCAAGGTAATAATACAATGTGAAAAATGTTATTTGTTAGCTAACCCTGGATTCTGTTGAAAAAAAGTGTACACAATCTTATTTTTCACTAGTTTCTGCAGAAACTTTGATCAAACATTTGGGTGCATGCAGCTTTCACAGTATCTGGAGAAAGGAAGCAAAAGGAAATCAAAGGAAGCTGGATAATTTAAGCACCTGATTACTTCTGTGATGGAGTAAATGCAAAGCACTTAATGGCATTTCAGAAATTTGCAAGTTCTCTATGCTCAATGGGAATCTAAGAGAAAAGTTAGAAGATAAAATAAAATATAAAACAAAGGTTTGTTATCAGATTCAGAATACAATAATAGAACCATATGTCCCCAGTTAAAGCTATCTGGAGAGTTTTGTGTGGTGAATCCATACTTATCTGGATATAAAAAATGGTTATTGAGGAATCTGATGATATGAAGGTATTTTATTGAACCTATTTTGTTTGAGAATACTTGACAATACAGAGTGAATTCTGTACGTGTTTTACTTTTATCCTAAAACCATTTCTTAGATGCCAGTTTACATAAGCTAATGAGTAATTTACCTATTTTATGAGTTGGAGTTGGCTTTATCATTAATTTATCATTAACCTTTTTTTGCTAGTTATTTCGAATTTGAGTTATGGAAGTAAAAAGACCAATTTCTCTGTCATCCTTATTAACAATTTTATAAATTAGGTCCACAGTGACCCGATTAATTTATAAAACCTTTAACATAAAAGGCTTGCTTGTTTTTCTTGAGATAGGCAGTATGATATTTACAATCCTGCTAATATATCACATAAACTGCTTTCAAGTTTCTGATTAAATCTTAAATTAGTGGCAATATTTGAAGGAAATAAATAAATTTAACTGTTCCATTGACAATTCTGTTTGATTGATTGAAACCAAACTAAAACATGCTGTAAGAAATTTTTTTCTCCTTTTGGCTCAGCAGTACAGGATTTCCACTGCATGTTTCATTCCATCAGTCAAGAAAGTCTGCTGTTAAGCCAAGCTATGTTTCAGAGACAAACTGGGAAATAGCATTAAACATACACAGTGTCAGATAGGTCATGGTGGAAAAAAGCAGATTAACTCAAGTATCTTATATTAATAATGATGTTTTGGTTGTAGTTGAAATGAAATTTTATCTATAGTCACAAGAATAGACATTTTTCCTTTTAAATTTTATAATCAGTTGTAAAATGAGAGCATGTAGTATTCATCAGGGCTTACTTTGTTCTGTATCTGTTCCAGGTGATAGTAACAGATGAAGTATTTTGTAATCGATATATCAGTGTTAATAACAGTTTTCTAGATCTTTCTAGAACTCAGAATAAACTCTGCAAAGTGGAATAATAGTTATTTCACTCAGTGAAAAAAATAAAGAGATGACCTTGTTTTTAAAACCTACTTATGTGGCTTTAGTGCTTATTCAGCAATGTCTTTATTAATACTTGTGGTGGTCACTGTATATCTATTTATATACTTCAAGGCTTCTTTAAAATGTCTCTAAAGTTAAAATCTGGTGACATCTTCATTCAAGTCTTCTTGCAGAGCAACTTCTTGGCAAGCAGTGAACCACAGTTAGAAACACTGAAACACATGCTTTTCCCTTCCTAATTCCTCTCACATGCAGCCATTTCTTTGTTAGGTTTAATAGTTAAGTTTGTTAATTTTGGTAGAACAAATTGACTCAGCAGGTTAAAGGTGTTAACATAATTGCATTATACTAAAGACTTAGATGAGTTGAGAGAGCTTCCAAGTTCTAGATCTAACCTAGCTCATTTTCATTGCAAATACTGACTTAAAAGTTTCTTTGACCTTTCACTAAACATAAAGAGAGAAAACAAGTAAATTAGTAAAAGTGCTAACAAAATAAAACTACTGAGTTCTCCATTTTCTTATTAATCTCTATTCCCTTTCCTTTATAAAGACATTTTTTTCTTCTAATAGCTTTTTAGATTGTATGAAAATATGGTACCTTTTGGAGGATAGGAGCAAGTTCTGAAGAGGAAATTATTGGTTGAGATGGCTTAGAAGGTCTTATTTCCTTTTTCTTTAAGACACAACAAGAAAATTCACACAAAAGGTGGGAGAAAAACATTGCAAATATTTTAAATTCTGTCTCTGGTACTTTCTCACACCTTTGTTTTTGCTTTTTTATCTCTCTGGAAAAAAAAATATCACCACACTAAAATACTTTTCTTAAGACAAAGAGACGAACAATTTGGAAAAAAAAGTCAGAGAGAAGAAGGAAATGAAGAAAGACAAAAATTCAGGACTGAAGAAAGGACAGGAGCATCAGGTTTGTTTAGTAGAGGTTTGACATCTGGTTAAATCAAATGGCATTGTGTTCTAAGTCCATCTCTCCTGTCCTGTTTTGCTCAGCACATTTTCAGGATCCAAGCCTCTGGTGCTTCTAAACGCCCTCCACCCCTTCCGTCAGCTCCAAGAACCTGAAAGTGCACATTTTCTTCTTTCATTTTCAACAATATGTCCTGCTGTGCTGGGACTTGTTTTGGCCTCTCATTTTGTAGCCTGTCCTCCCTAGTCTGCCATATTCAAACCAGGCTGTAGACCCCTTAGTTTGGAAAGGTTGAATGTTTTGCCAACTTTGCTGCACCCTTGCATGTAAGGAGTTGACCTGCACTTTTGTTCCCTAGGATAACTCGAGAACGTAATGGTCTGCTAACAGATGTCTAGGTCTAGGGATCATCTTCTGCTGGCTGTCTTCTCACTTTATTCCCCATGCCCTGCTATGTCTCCTGTTCCTGTAAGCCCCACCATCGTGCTGCAATACTTTACTCCAGTGTTTCTCATGCATGGTCTAGGACAGGGGTCCTCAAACTGTTTAACCAGGGGGCTGGCATGTGGATGCAGTGGCAGGCAGCCATCTGCAGCTGCTTGGTTTTCCCCCCCATCCCCTGGCGGGGGGGTGTCTGTAAATACCGGGGGCCAGATTGAGGACCCTGGGGGCCGTATCCGGCCCACGGGCCGCAGTTTGAGGACCCCTGGGCTAGGACTTTGGTCCTTACTGCCAGATCTCCCCTCCTACCTAGGCTCTAGCCTATGCAGCTTTGGTCCCACAGCAGCATGGAGCTAAACACATGGTCATCCACCCTGGTATTTCTGAAGCAGATAACTAAGCTTTAAAGCATGGGTAGTTCTTTAAGAACTGGGTCTGCTTGCAATGCCTTGAAAACATTACTATAGCTTCTGATTAAAACTACAGGCTTTTATTACTACCATAAACACATATGGAAATAAGGAGTGGAAGTTTTCACAACTCATATAAGATTTTTTTTTTTTAACTTTGCACGATTCAGTTCTAAGTAATCTGTCAGGATAAAAGAAAAATTTTCCACCAGGCTTAACACTGGTCAAGATTTTAGAAGGAAAAAAAAATAATTTCTAATCTTACCCCTCATTCTTACTTCTTATTACAGAAACTTTTTTTTATTTTCTAAGTGGAAGGTGTAACAAAGTTACAGGAATGGTGGGACTTAAAAATTGACAGTGCTTTTAAGTATCTCCTTCAGTTCTGAACACAGACAAAGAAGCTAATTGCAAACAGTTTTCTTTTTCTAATAACATCTGTATGTTCAGACAACTGACATGTGAAGTGGATGACACAAATGAAAGGTCCAATGCAGCCTATAGACACATCCTATAGACACATCTTTATCCTTGTCTTCCACTCCTCACAATAACCTTAGGTTCTCCTTTACTGTGTTCTCTGCTGTATCCTCAATGGGGAGGAGAAGGTATGTACTGGTGGTAGTCCAGAGCTGACAGTCTTAGCATTGCTGCAGATATTATGCCCATCTTTATGAAAATACAGATTGATGATTGAAGAGCAAATATCAGTCTCCATTTCAAAAGAAAAATTTTGCCTGGTCTGTACATTTATAGGAATTATTTTCCAATCCAGATAATTGTCACTTATTTAAAAAATACACACAGATGCTGAGGAAATAGCCCATTTATCCTTAATATTTTTATGTAGCTGCCTCAGGCAACAAAGCAAACTGCAGTGTGACAAAGAGATATCTATATTTACACCAAGCATGTATTAGTTTAAAACCTATTTAAACTCCTTTGGTTAACGTTATGTAGTAAAATGCTTGGGCCATTTTATTTATTTATTTCTTAACCAAGTAAAGTAGCTGAGAAAATTAGTTTGGAGGAGCCAGATCCCAGGACTGTTTTATAAATAAATCTGGGATTAAGATCTCTTTGTGTACTCTGCAAAGCGTCATCCAGGAAGATTTGTTATGTGCATAAGACACATCTTGTGAGCTTTTCATAATCAATCAGGTGATGTTTTGGGATTTGAAGGACCTAAAAAATCATGATAATCATGGGCTGCAGTTCAATAATTAGACATGTTTCTTTTGCTGCTTTATAAAAGATGGTGTTACTTATGTCACTGCAACTTGAAATAAAATTCATAAATTAATGGGTGATACTTTTTGCTGCCTTCCTCAGGTCCTCACAGCACTGGACTTTTGAAAACTTACCTGATATTCTTTTTGGTTTTCAATAACACAACCTTGGCTAGTACAATGTCTCAAATCAAAGTTAAACTGATGCATTCATTATTAATAAAAAATTACTTTGAATGTTTTAAAATAAGCAGATGTACAACATACATTTTAATGTTGCAAAATGTGGGATTACCTCCCTTTTGGCCTCTGCCAAAGCTTCTCCCCACTATATTATGAGTGATGCCTCACCCTAAGAAACGCCAGTCAGGCACAGTCTTCATCTTGTTTTATCTTTACAAGCTCAGTTCCACTTCTGAAATATCCTTGCCCACAAACTTACTTTCATGTAATTTTAAAATTAACAGCAAAAATAGGTTTTCCTCTTTTAATTTTAGACACCAGAAGGCATTGCTCATGTAAATTCAGTCTGCAGAAGACCATCAGCACTTGAGTGGTTTGGCCTGTGCCCCTGGTGCTAAGCAGATGGATTACCAGGGCGAAAGAAAGTCTCACTTGGGCTTTAACCTCCCGCACCACCTAAGTCAAGTGGTTCAAGATGAAAATGCCCCTAATTTTGCTTTGCAATAGAAAGGGGGATAACTACATTTAGGAGCCTGACCAAGGGGCTCCATAAAGCTCTTGTGGCTTTAGAGGGTGATGGGAAATCCCCAGCACCTCAGGTGCTTGCTGTATGAGCTACTTGTGAGCTTGGGAGTCCTGGGAGCACTTGGTCCTCAGTAGTACCTTCTCTGGTAGGCTCCTGCCTTGCATCCTACCTCCCTGAAACAACTGTGGGTGTGGGAGTGGCAAAGGAGGATGATGATCAGGTTAAAAAGACTGAATGATTATGCACAAGATGAATTTATGTCATGTGGAAGCTCTAGATAGTTTGGGTTTGCTTGTTGATTGATAAACTGTTTTTTCAACAAAATAGGGCATATTTTGTCATATACGAATTAAACTTAGTGGAAAATGGAAGCTCTGTCTTCTAAGAATCTGTGTTTTCTCACTTTCTGAGTTAGAAGGAAAACAAAAATTCCAAAAGGCTACAATTTTCCATGAGAATAGCTCAACTGTACTCCCCATGGCGGCCTAGGAGGAGCTGCAAAAGGTATGATAGTGCCACTACCACCTGCTCCTTTGGCTATGTGACAGCCTTTCCCACAGAGAGGGATCCAGGGGGTACAGGGTCACCTGTTGCAAGCCTGGGTAGGGATTTTTCCCTGCTGACATGGTTGTTTACGGGTTAGGTCCAGGAATGCTCTTCTGGCAAGTTTTGTCCCTTTTGGCAGGCAGTCTCCTGATAGCAGAGGATGCCGTGCCTATAGACTTAGCAATCTGCAACAGCACTGTGGGGTGGTCTTGGGTTTCTCTTAGCTCTACCTACTTGAGGCTTCAGCCTTTTCTTTTTAGCTTTAGTTCTGCACCTGAGTACCTGGCTTGATCAAAGCTTACACCTTAAGTTTAATGATAAAGGTAGAAATAGGTTGATGTGCTCTGAGTTCAAGTGCATAGCTGTATTGTGCTGATCTTCTCTAGCTCTTACTTCTGTTTCTAACACTTGAAAGTCTTAAAAATAGCAGCAGACCTGATGCACTCTTCGTGTATATTGTAAGGTAAAGAAGGAAGCTTAGTATATAAGGAAATTCCCATTGGGCATACTGAAGAATTTTTCATTTTCTTGAGATGAAAAAGTCATTCAAACACTAATGAAACCTCGGCTAATACTAGTTTTGGCTAAACATTCAGAAACACATTCAAATTATAACAACAACAAAACCAATAATGCCTAACTATTTTTGCGTTATTTTTACTGATTCCTTCAGTGATTATACTTCAAAATTAATTAAAGAATGAAAAATAACAGCAGCATAATCACTTTTTGTCTTGTGTTTGTGTGTGAGTACATGGCAAATTAGGTTAAAAATCACCTAGCTGAGAACTGAGTTCAGACTTTCTGACCTTCAGCATTGCAGAATTACTAGACCTTGACTGCTACCACAAATCTGAAATTACCACCTTGAAGGTATGCACGTTTGGTTAACACTTTAAATTAAGTGCCTCAAACAGGGATTTAATTTAGTTTTAAGAGGAGAGCTATTCTATGCTAATTAAACACCAAATCATTCCTAAAAAGGTATTTACTGAGGTTTAACAACTATGTAATAGAAACAGAACATCTGTGTAGTTGCTCACCTTACATAAATAGGCTTTTAATAATCAATGGAAATTCAATTAATGTAAAAAAGATCCTATGGAAGCTTAGTAATTATATATATAAATCAGAATTAAGGCCCTCCATTTAAAGTGCTGCTAGCAGCTTAATATTTTATTATATATACTCAGATTGTACAATATTACAATTTTTTCTCTCCCCTCCTTTCCTTCCCAGTTAAATAACATCTCATTCCCTTGCATCCGCAATTGTCCTTTTTCCTTTTTTGTCTTGACAGATTGGTGAACAATATTCTTCTAAAATTACTCTATTTCTTTTTTAATTAATTTGTTACTGTTTCATTTATACACATTTAAATTACTATTTAACTTGAATCTAATTTTTTTTTTTTTGCTGTAATATTAGGCATAAAGCCAAAGGGCAAGTTCTAATTCCATGCACCCATCAGTATCTCAAAAACTGAATAGTAAGACCACTGTCAGTGTGTATATTTAACAATATATCATAATTTGGCAACCAGAATCCACAAATACATTGCAGATCAAGATACTAGAAACTTCAGCTGTAGTCCCCAAGAAAGGAAATGTTCATGTTCTATGCCAAGATTAAATACCTGTATGCAGTCAAAGACTGAAAAGTGTGAAAATCTGGATTTTCATTTTGTTTTAAAACAGAGAGCAAAAATGGGAAAGTCTGGAGCAGAAGTCTGTTCCTTCACATTAAAAATGTATGTAAGAGGGCTTGAGCATTTCTGAATTATTAGGTGGAGTTTAACATGAATGTGAGGTAGAATTTAGATTGTTAGTGAAATGAAATAATCATCACCACACTTTTGAAGACCTTACTTTCTTTTATGCTTAATAAAATATAAGAACATATGAATTCACTGAGCTGGGTTGGAAAATAGAGGTTTTGTTCTATGGGGAATTTCTGACACCTGGAACTTTGGTTTCATTTTGAAGTTAATCAAAACTGCAAATTTGAAATTTGTGTTTTATTTATGGTACTCCTACAAACGGGAGATGTTACGGCTGTCTCAGTAGATCAGTCACTCTTCAAAGAGGTAAACAGGGACTGAAGTGTTAGAGAAGTCCTACTGTCAGCTAGAGACCCCTCTGCAAAATAAACCTGAGAGCTGACCTGGGGATCCAGGGAAGGAAAAGCATGTCAAGGCTCTGTGCCCTGCCGTGCTGTTACTATCACTGGTAGAACATCCCTTGTCTTACTGCCAAACCTGCCACATCCCTTCATCTTTCTGAATATCTTTACAGGCCATATTTTTGTTCCTCATTTTCCACCATCCCCTTTGCTTTCTCCTGCCTCATTCCCCACACAATATAGGCTGGAATTCCTTCGTAGCATTCATGTTCTGTGCCTGTGTCCTGTAGAGTGATGAAGAGTGCCCACCTACCTAGGAGTTCCGGGGGAAGCCAACATGGTCAATGTAGCGATTCCTCTATACTGGGGGAGTATTGGCTCTAGAGCTTTGTCCCACTCAGCTGCTACCATGCAAAGAACACCTTCAAAGGCATCAGCATCCTCTAAACTCATGGTAGGTGTGAGCAATATCATTTGAGTTGTCCTATCTAGTGTCAAGTATCTAACTATAGCATGGAGTGAGGCTCTCTTTTGCTGATGCTTGCAGAGAGGACTGATCATCTCTAGTTAGGCACCTAACCAGCTCTTTCTCAGAAGGAAGAGGAAGTTCCTGTTGTGTAATATTTATGAAGGGAGTTGTAGGACGTTCAGATTCAGAATCCTTCTTTCTCAATGGGGACATGAACCCCCATAAGAAGTATCCTAAGTTTATCTCTCACTACAAACTACAATCAGGAAATAGAGAGGCTATCAGTCCCTCCCATCACCATAATTCTATGTTTTAACAGCTCTGAAGAAAAAACCAAAAATGTATTTTGCATATTTTTCAGTAATGCATCCACCACTGGGGCTACCTTCGCTACTTGCATAGAAAGTAGTTTTCATCATCATAGAAGACTACAGGAAAGAACAATTTTCTGCTCTGTATAGCTAGCTTTTAAGCAATGTCTGATATTCAAATAAAAAATAATTGTTGAAATGTGAGCATCAAATAGTGAGTGGGAAGACTAATTTGTTGCTGTTAGTAGGCAGATTTTTATGTGGCATGCTGGAGGGAAATCTGTGTTGAATGAGTGAACAACTTTAGTGAAACGCAATGTCTTTGCAAACTCTTAATCTAGTTCAAGAATGGAGCCCTTACAGTGGCAGACCATTTTCAATGAGTTTGCAGTCTATATTAAAATATGGAATGATTTCTCAGTGAACTTGCTATTTACTGACAAATTTGCAAACATAAAGATTAAAAAAAAAATTAACATTAAAAAAATTGCAGAAGAAAACTAAAATAATTTTAATTGGAATAGCAAGAATTGAAATGTGAGTTCTTTTTTTGACAATGTAGCAGCTACTTTGATGTAGATTAAGATTTCATGAAGCATTTCTCTGTAGAAATGAAGTCATGCAACCTCCTGAGCATTTTAACAAAAAAATCAATACACAACAAACAGTCAGTATATAATTTAGCGGGGGCCCACACAGCATACAAAATAAGGAAATGAGCCAGCATTTGACTATTTATAACTGCCAATCCTCCAGCTGAGAAGAGTTCAGCCAATGACTGTTCCCCAATAGTCGGGTCAGCCTTAAAATGCTGAAATCGGTTTCTTTCAGAACTCTGTATGACAGGGGAAAAATTACTGCCTCTGTGTTGGTATTAAGACTGGAAGACAGAATGAAACTAGAGTGAAAAAAATCAGTTTGGAAAACATAACTCCCTTCTCTTTGGTAGCATTGATTTCTAGAATTTCTTTTGACTTCCATGATTTTTAAAGCTCTAAAACATCTTCTCCACTTCTGGTTTGCGTCTGGAGATGGAATCTGAAGAGTGAAATCCCACAAGAAAGGATCTATTTGAAACACTTCCAAACCAATCTGGAAAAAAACATAACTTCAGAGAGTTCAGGATAGCTTTTCATAAACATCAAAACATTTTTGTTCTGTTTACCGACAATTTACTGCAAGTGATTTGGGGTTAAGACTTCAACAGTAGTATCTTGGGGAAGTACCAGCATTAGACTATGTGCAATATCTTGGGTGTTGTGCGTGAGGACACAAGAACAAGCCTACAGAGGTACATTTCCAACTCAAGCAATCTGCAACCTCAGTCTATGGTCAATTAAAACAAATATGTATCTGTTGAATTAATTATTTGTAAGATTAATCGTATATCAGTATTTCTGGTTTATATTAAAATAGTTTGGTCCTGAGCTTAGTTAGGGGGTGATATAAAATGCTAAAAATCAGATAATTACAAAAGCAATCACAGAAAAAAAGTCTAGGTTTAGGAAAAACACCCTCATTACAGTTTTGCAATAGAGTGTGCATGACTGTTTTTCCTATGGACACGACAGCTGGATACCGCTAGATGTGCAAAGGATGTCTACATTAGCCGTACATGAACATTTTAGTGTTCTTCAAAACAAAATATTTCTGGAACCACCCTGTAAAGGTATAGTTTTGTAAAAGAATTTGCTGCAACTGAAGCAGCTGTCAAGTCCTTTAAAACCTTTGTTTTAAGTTGTATAAGCACTACTTTCCTGCTACTGTTCTGTCCTGCTATTATTTATCTTCTAAACACAACATTAACTTAAGGGTTTGTTGTTCTCCTTGCTGCCAATTTCCTGTTCTTCCTCTTCTCTGTATTATGTGAAACACATGTCTTTGAGTTAACCCTTAAACTCTTGACTTCATACTTATTTAAAACGAAGGGACATGAGTCTGCTCATGCTTCTCATCCACCTTAGGATAGTGCGGACGTGAGGGACATGAATTGCCTTTAAAAGGAAGTTTGGTTTTCATTTATAAACTTTTTTACAGAGCCCTGAAGATTTAGCATAGTTGTTTAAAGTATGCTGAATTGTATAATTTTTTTCCTTCTTTCCCTGTTTTTGGATCATTAATTTGAATTTGTAGATAAATTTAGGTTCTGTCTTATTCATATGGATGGATAAATGGATGTTTGTATGTATATATATAGATATAAAATCAGGCAAAAGATTAGATTTTAAACTGATGTAACTTGCTGTAACTCCCTTTCACTACACATTCACCAAACAATGCAGTCATAGCATCTAAATATATCTCCCACTCTTCTCAGTACCCGTTTCTATGGCTCTAATACAAAGTCCTACCTAAAGTACAGCCGAAGAAATTAGTGAAAGCAAGAGATAGTTGTTAATATAATTGTATAAGGGCCATATCTTTGCAATGAATGTGCCACTCAGGTCAATAAAAACAAGGTAAGACATGCCCTTACTGACTAACCAAGAAAAACCTTATTGCCCACATTTGCTCTCTAGAATCCTTATTTAATCACCTGAATTATTTCTCTTTCAAAAGGATGGGGCACGTGTGTCCCTGAGACATCAACATCTGGCTTCTGCCAAGCCCTTTCTTTGATTTTAACAGGGGTTCTCTTGTGTCTGTCTCTACCATGCGTGCACGATAATTAGAAAAGGACCATAAATACAGGTTTTGGCCACACATTCAAATGTATCACCATGCTTCTGGAAAGAGCCAAATTAAATAATAACATGCATAACTTTCCGGCTCATATATGCAAGCTTCCAACTCTGCATTGAGATAACTTAATAAAAATAACCTGTCAGAATTGTTATTTCAAAAATAATGGAAGCTACACTTCTACATATATTTTGAAATCAAGCCAGTATTACTTAGGTGCCTAAATGTGGATTTAGAACTCTACCTTTAGGCATCTGAAATCTGTGGCCACATCTATTTTAAAACATCCGTTAACATCAGGAGGAATAATTCATGCTTATTTGAGGTCTGAATTTAAATTCCTCAACTTTGGATTTCCCCTTTTCTTCCCCATCTCCCACAACTTTGTTTAATGTTTCAATACACCTACCTCAACCCATTTTTAAATAGTACATGAATTAACAAATAATAGGCAAATTAATGTTAATATCCACTTTTATCTACATTCTTTTTGGGGGACTAAATATTGTTTCCTCTGACTTTTAAAAGAAGAATTGAAAGCTAGGTAAAAATGACAAAAAAGATGGACTTTTTTTTCTTTTTCTTTTAGGAAATAGATGGAATGGGGTATTACATTCATCTTTTGTTCAACTTTTGTAATTTAAACTTTCCCTTAGTTGGTTGGGTATTCAAGTTCAATTCAATCTTATATTTTGAAATTAGTTAAACACTTATTTCCGCTCTACTGAACAGCAGCCAAGAGGGGTGAGAAAGGGAAGAAAGACCAATGTGTGGTTTAGTTTTTGTATGATAATGTATATGGAGGCTGTAGTCCACTTCCAACCTCTTTAAGGATTTCCACAGTAAATAAAGAATTAAATGGATTTTTTTTTCCTCCTGAAAGTTCATGAAAGAAAAATAATAAATCCAGCAGCATTAGACTCTGCATTTTAATGTTTAGAGCATTTGCTGTAGGTTGGGAGATCACTTCCAGTCATTGCTCCTGTACATTTTTTGTATACTCTTTTTGTACACACATTTCAGTATAAAATTTGCCAGAAAACACTGAAGTACATGTTGAAAAAAAAAAAGATGAGCTCTGCTGCTTAGCTGAGAGAAAAGGTTCTAGGATTTGGCTCACAAATGAGTTAAGGCATCTCCCTGAAGCCGTGAGTGAGATGAAGTGCTATCATTAAAAAAAAACCCATTGCTGGTAAGAAATTTTATTTCAGAATTTTAGTTAATAAAACCTGCTTTAAAAATTTGCAGTTCCCAAATTACTTTGTAGTCAAAACTCCATTTACCTTGTGAAAAAGACTCCCTTTGAGGCTGTCCATGCAAGTGAACAATATTTCCTTCAAGTATGTCCAGAATATATCAGTTTATAGAATAGCACAGGAATTGCTAGTTTCCTCTTGAAGGCCCACATTTCTCCAAAATATCTGTGATCTCAACATGATTAAGAATCATTGACACTTTTTTCAGCACTACCCCTCCCTCAAAAAATATTCTATGGAGTTATTTCATCATGTTCTAGCATCAACGATAAAAGAGTGATCTGACAGCTAATTTTGCTGATAAAGTTATTATATCTTTAATTATTATGGCATGTTCAAACAAGATGTCATTAAAATGAACATTTAAATACACTCTTCCTTTCACATGAGTACTGCCAAATAAAATTGTGTTGAATTGCATGGTTTCGGTCTTGGCAAAATTATACAAATGTAATCCAATGTATAGCTTTTTATATCATGTGTTAATTTTTTAAAATGACAGTTAAATAATTAAATTGGAATGTTAACAGCAGAGATTCTTTCTCCTGAGAAAATTACATTGCCATTAATCTCACTTCTTGCTGTTATTTTACCTATAGTGCTATCAGAGCTCTAAAATCCGAAGCTGAGTATGGAATTTTAATTTTAAATTTGCAAATCTTATAGCAAAGCAATAAAAATTCAGGATGGTACTCCAAAATTCATCATAATTATGTCACATAACATTGAGATTTTAATAATGCAATTTATTTAACAGCTCAGTGAATTCCGTACCAGTGTGGAATAGAGTTGCATATGTCGAAGAATACCCAGTATAAACTTTTGCACAGACCTGTCTGATCTCAAAGATATTTGCAGCTCTGAAGAACTAGACATTTTTGTTTTGGTTTGGTTTTAGTTTTAGTTTACTGTAAAGGACAATATTCTCCATCTGCCCAGATTTACAAAGTCATGATAAATTTTACCTTTGATGAATTATTTGATGATAATCGGTTTAATTTTAATTTTTGTTCACAAAAAGAATTGGGCCTCACTAAGGCATATGATATATTCTGAGAAACAAGCTGTACAGCAATAAAAGTGGTCTGTATAAATATTTACTTGTACAAGATGCTTTTCACTGTGACTGTGTTTCATAGGCCATGCAGTAATTCGTTCAACCAACAGTGAAATGTCTTCACCTCTAGAGTAAAATGTGGCAGTTGTTTAACAATATACATACATGATAGAAAACAGTATACAGTAAATTAAAAGTATTTAAATACTTTTCTCAGTTGCAACTGTAGAGATTATTTAAGTTGGCATAATGTATTTACTCAGTTTGGACTTTGTCCAGGATGCTGCAGTTAACAATTTTAGCCCTTATGAAATGTGCCAGGGGATATCTAATTAGCCCACTTGGTCAGCATCTTAGATTTATGTATTGTGCACAGATAATACTTCCAGCAGCATCTTAGTACAGCATTGATTCAGTATGAAGCCAGAATGAAGAATACCACCTACCGAGTGACCAACACCACTTCCTACAACAGCTGGGTTTTCCTTGGAGGTCTTCCATCCCAATTACACAGCAGGCCCAATCTTGCTTAGTTTATGAGATCTGACAAGATCAAAGCCCAAGGTAGTACAGCTACAGACTTACACTGTCTTGTGTATTTGGCTTGCTAGCAAATTTATGTCAAATACATGTATCAAATGATTTCTAGTCAGATGCATTGTTGTAGTGTGTGTGTGACTGTATCAAAGAGAAAAAAATATTCCAAAACTAAAAAGAAATAAAATATTTGCAAGTAAGAAAATTTCCTTTTGTTTTCTTTACCTTCTGTTCATCTCCATTTTCTCCTTGTCAACAGTGACAAAATGGGAAGAGAGACCATCTTTATTAAATGTTAGTAAAATTAATTTAATACACATGTGAAGTTTCTTTTGACCGGTATGCTTTTCTACTCACTTTAAAATAAATGTTCAAAGCATCAGGACAGTCAGAAATACAAACATCTAGGCAGCCTTAATGTATGTCCTTTTATACATTTGTTTCTTACTGGAATTAATACAGATTGTATTACTTTTCTAACACACTGCCAAATGAACAGGAGGAAACATTACTCATTTTCCCTCATAATATCCATCAGAGGGTTACGCTGTAAGCAAAGTCCACCCGTGCTCTTCCAGGGTGTTTTAGTTTAAAGGGACCAGTGTGGTTAGGGACGTTGTTAGAAGTGCACTCACAACTTACTGCATGCACCAACAGTGAACATGCCAAAGCCCCACCAGCTAGAGGTAGTCACTGGTACTCTGACCAGTCCTCCACAGTAGTGCATTGCATTATTCATGAAGAAGACAGTGTGTGAAGGCTAGTGTAAGAACATCCCAAAATCTTATGTCTTCCGGGAGTTGTAGTTGGGAGTTGTACCATACCTGAAATTTACAGTGTCACCATATCTAAAGGAGAGGTACGACCTTTGTCAGCCAGATACTTGAAATCACCTTTCTCACAAGGAAAGCTCTGAGGTAAGAGGAAAGGAAGAGTTTATTTACTATAGTCCAAGTCCTAGAGATGTGGTTATCAGACTCCTTTCAGACATAAGTCCTTGACTCTACATCCTCTCTCAGCCTCCGAGGAATCCAGAGATCCATTATTTATCAGAACATTATTTGCAGTGCTAGCAAATTATTCACCACCCTCTGACACGATCCCAATGTTTTTGCTAATGGCCTTGGTGTCGTCATCTTCTGTCCAAATGGTAAACAGAATGAACTAACATTACCCCCCCCTTAATTAGTAATTGTATACCAAATACTAACCCACTTCAATAAAATTTTGCCCTGTACCCAGGGAGGTAGACCTTGGCCTTCAGTGTGCAGCTTCAGCATGTCAGACTCTTCTCCTGACAAGAATACATTGGTGTATGTGCTCTGTGCAAGCATATCTGTGAGAGCAATGCATGCAGCTCATGGAGTCTGGACACAATGGTAACCTGTCATTTCAGGAGAACAGTAGATTTTTGCTAAATAACCTCTCATGTGGCTGTGATGGTTACCACAACAGACTGAAGTAAACTGCTGGATATAGGAACAAGATGATTTTAGAGAACTGTTGGGTAAAGAGATTTGATTTCCGTGGCCGGTGTTTTCTTAATGATAATGAAATGAATATAAATCATGCACAGAACCTCGTACCCCAGTCACAGTCAATGCATATGGGGCCTATATTTACAGCACTGAATTTTATTTGCCAATCTCCTCTTCCATGTACTTGAATCTTCTGTAAAAGGCAAAGTTAAAATTATTTCCATCTGATATCTCCCAGGCTGTCCTCATCAAAGAAAGCAATCAGCTAACAAAATGACTTGGTAATACACTTATCATTTCACATTGGTTCCCTTCCTTATGCATCAATATATGTTTTCACTTTCCCCTGTAGGATTTGCAGATGACAGTTTCAGTACCCTGATTTATATAATTTTTATCTCAGTAATTACCTGCCTACTCCCAAAGTCTACTTATGCTTCTAAATTGTTTACAAGTGACTATAATGAACTAGTGATGAAGTTTCTCTGTTCATTGTTTATTCCTTGTGGCAATGAAGACTGACCGAGAAACACTGCTTTGGTATTTCTTTTCAACCTTGAACAGCATGCTAATAGGTAGGTGGATTGACAGGTAGACTGATACTGGCAGGGGTAAGTGAAGGGAAAGAATGCTTGACAGAGCCTGTCTTTATGACATATGCACAGTGATCTCCAATGTAAGGTATGTGTAAGTACCAATTCCTTTAGTTTACGTCTTATTATCCATTGACCTGTACTTCAGTGTTTATAGCTGACAAAACATATATACAGTGGAGAATTTCAGTTTTCATTCCTACTGGGGAAAGTACCAGTCCACTACCTAATCATCTGCTACTCTTATTAGCACCCCACTAGTGTTTCAAGGGTTTTTAAAAATATGTGTCAGCTATTATAACAGTTTGTATGGCTTTAGATCCAAAGCTCAGCTATGTTTAGAATGGTAGTTTTACTTTTATTGTATACTAATAAGTCACTGTCACTTTTTGTTGCCACTGTGTGGCAGATATGCATTTGTTCATGTTATAGGATCTGTGGATATGTTTCAGTTTAACAATATATACCTAGTTCAAAAACCTGCTCTTCAAGTGTTTTTTTGTTGTTTTTGTTTTTGGTTTTGGTTTTGGTTTTTTTTTTTAGTTTTTAACATGTTTCTTCACAAAACTCAAGTGTCAGAATATTCCCATACACTGGAAATTTATTCTTCAGCTCAGTTTTCTGCTTCTTTCATTCTGTCTTCATATTCACTTAAAAAAAGATCTCTTTTTTTCTGCTTCAGAAAACTGAGATGTGAGAGTAAGAGGTGATTGAGAATCAGAATGCTCAACAGCATAGGCCATAAAGTATCTTTGTTGGCACTTGTGAACTGAACTGGGACAGCACAGCTGGATCTGAACATTAATTCCTCAATAATTGATGATTAATCTATTAAAGTTTAATGGAGAGTTGATAAGTAATGGTCTGGCTGCCATGTCACTTGATTGTAAATATAGCAAGTTGCCTGGAAATACATTTTTTCTTTTGTCCATCAGAACCAAACACAGAAGGAGAAAGAAGGAAAAAGAAAGCTAGATGAAGGGCCAAAACATGTCTTTGAGAAAACTTTGAGTCAAGGAACTTCTCTGCGTCATGGCAAGCACAAAGCACTCGTTGCAGTCTTAGGGAATCTCTCACACAGGTAGACGTGAACTTCCCACATGTGCACCTGCTTCATTGCAATTCTGTGCAACACAAATCAGTCCTAGTGCATAGCAGCACTCCACAGGCTTCTGGAGACTATCAGGCTGAGCGTAATAAACCCTTTTTATGAGTAAATTTTCAAAGCAGTATATGGGGTTTTAGACAAGAAAAAACATGAACCCCAAACCACTAACAAAACCAAACTACTTACGTTAGAGTAAGTTTGGTTCTCTGTTTCTTTGAGAAGCTGTTGGAGGTGGAGCATTGCACATATTGTGACGTGGCAGTGTCTCAGCAGGCTATCCAAGAGTTGCACTTGATGATCGAAGAACAATTTTAGGGAAAACTAGAGAACACCTAGCATGAGCACCACTTTTAGCACAAATAGCTAATCCTGTCTTTGCAGTTATCACACTGGCCTTACATGTGCAGGTACTCTGCTGTGCTGTGTCACTGAGTCCCTTTCCAGTCAGCAGAACTAGCCTTGCACAGGGCAGAAATTCACCGGTGTAGACAAGACCAATACTTTCTATCACTTTTGATTTTGTTCCCTACCAATCACATACCATTAGGAAACAGGAATTAGGGATGTGTATCTGTTTCCAGGGCAAAGTACCAACAAATATAACTGTTGCATTTGAATATTTGTCTCATGGTTATTATAAAATTATTTGCAATGTATTTATCTTTCTATGGCAGTTTGGGCAGGTAAGGGAATTTAAAATCATATTGTTTCATCCTGCTCATCTTATGTTACTCTGTATTATGCTGTAACGTGCCAAGTCAGGCAGGATGCCTCGTATCCAAAAGAATTGGGGAAACCTATACCATGCTTAATTGTTCACCAACTATTAGAGTGTGTTTAAATGAATAATTCCTATTTGAAGTGGTGCATTATTTTACTATTTCTGTTCAGAATAGATAATTTCTAGTTATATATTTTTAACTATGAAGCAAGTGTTTGTCATACATCTTCTTCCCCGTTCACGTTCATTCAACACTGTGACAGAAAATGTATTCTAGTCAAAGCACAGTACTGGTGTGAAGCCATATTCCAGATCCTGACGGAAAGTTGCTCAAACTCAAATAAGTTATTTAATTTAGTTGTGCTTCGTTTTCCAATTTTGTAAAATAAAGACATTGCTGGTGCATTACAAATTTTAATTTACTAATGCCTGCAAAAACCTTAAACTATAAAGGTCATGGAGAGTTTAAACAGCATTCTCAACAGTGATAGAATGACCTACAGTTGTTGGGCTGGTAGAGCTGCTCACCTTGTTGCTACCCAATATATTTAAAAACACACAGTGGGAAGTTTTAGACCAAGGAAATGAATAAGAAAAGAATTGCATTCTTCTTAATTTAAAAACTGAGAATGGTTCAGGTGAGTTCTCAGACACTTGGATATAACGGTCAATATAGACCTTGTAATCTTTGGGTTACTGAAGCAATTTTATAATCTGTATGACAATTATACATAGACTTAATGCATGATACTGCCACGAGTATTTTAAATGAACACTTTAGCATAAAAGATATTGTCAATGGTGCTTTATTTCAGTTGTTCTAAATACTGGCAGGACAATGGAGAAGTCTGAATGACAAGAAAAAGCAGCTGAAATATCACAGATTAGGTTGTCATGAAAGCATGAGCCTAAGTAAACATCATAACAACAGAAAAAGGGAATGTGATTTAGAAGATTATATTTTAATAAAAACAAATATTTTAAAAGATACTTATAATTCAGAAAGGAAGAAAGGATTATTAATGTATATTTGTATCCAAAAACATAGGAGAACAGTTTTTATTGTAAATTTATTTTAAAGTCTTTGTGACATGATTGAAATTTCTATACGGAAAGAGACCATCTAAGTGTTGCTGCTATAACTGATAGAATTCATTTGCCAAGGTCTGTTGTATGGGTGTCTGAAGAGGTAGAGAATTTGTTTTTCTATTAATCATATACCTCAAAGTATATTTAGGTAGAAAGAACAAAAGATGTTTGACTGT
Source organism: Falco cherrug (assembly GCF_023634085.1). Lineage (NCBI taxonomy): Eukaryota > Metazoa > Chordata > Aves > Falconiformes > Falconidae > Falco > Falco cherrug. The sequence continues at coordinate 74,885,241 of NC_073699.1, forward strand.
TGTACTTTTAAAACTATAAGAACTATAAATGGAGTTACTAATACATATTTAGGCAATGATTCAAAGAAATGCTGCTTTAGTTAAACAAAAACAGAGCTCTAGAATAAAACCTCACCCTAGTAATGTAGCCAAATTTATATACATTTACCCTGGCTTTAGACACGTAAAGGATTTACCTTGTAAAAAGAACCCACAAAACCAGCCCTGTGGTAGTAGCTGTAAGCTGGTGAAACCATTCCAAGGTCTCTTTAATAATGCACAGTTGGATGTAGCCATACCATTAATGAAAGGCTGGACATTTTTTCAGCCCCTCCTCCAGCATGTTAGAAGCATAACATGTAGTACCAGGCTCGTAGTTACCTGTTTTGATCAGCCTTTGTCACACAGGCAGTGCCAGCAATGGGTCAGCATCCTCTTTGGGCTCCCAGTAACACTCAGTCTTAGGGGGATCAATCCAGGAGACTGGCTCCTAGTCATGCTTAAGCTCAGGAATTTCAAGCAGTCATATAAAGCCTGTATTCTCTCAGGCCTTCTCTTCAGGAGTCTATTTCCCCTGTTGGCTCAATTAGTAATAAAGACTTTATTAATGAATTGGAGAGCTGGGGGATTTTGTTTCCAGCTTGAAGAAATATTACATCAAGATGGTGGCTGTGTGAGTAGAACAATAAGAGATGCACAAAATTTACTGATTTATATAAGACAGAAGGGAGGCAAAGGACTGATTAATGGGAGAAAAGCTCACTGATTAATACATTTGGGTTTCGGTGGTTTTTTTTAAATCTCAAATCTATTTAAATGAATGCCAAAACCAATAGGTTACATAGGATAGGCAGAAGTTGGTATGATACAAGGCATCAAACATCTTATTTCCACTTGAGCAATAATAATATATAATTTTAATGAATGTATTTTATGATATCTAGCTTGTATGCAGTAATTCTCATCTTCCACTTTTGGACAAAACAATTGCGGAACAAACACATGTTGCATAAAATTAATCACATGTAAAAAGTATATGAATTCTTCATATTTTGAAATGGCTTTAAAGGAACTTGTTGCAGAAAGACAAGGTACCCCTGTAAGAGACTAGCTACATAGCACCTTTGAACAAAGTCTGCAATAAAAATTGGTCAAAGGCCAACCCAACGCAGGTGCCACTGCTGGAAAAATATAAAGTGGCATCTGAGTTCTTCATCTGCCAAGCTTGTCCCCTGAGTGGTTAAATTGTTTGGCTCCTGTGCATGAACTGACAGGAAAAACAAACCGAAGGGGCCTATGTTTGACATCACCAGTAAAATAGTAATGTTAGAGACATCTTCAGTGGAGTATGAAGACTTCTCAACTCTCACTGATCACCTGTGAGACTGGAAAAATTTTTGGACTCAATATATGTCTAATTTTTTGAGGTCCCATAGTCTAAATTTGCGCTTGTAATGAAACCATTGACCCTTTATATGGAATTCACTAATACTTTTTTTAAGAGGTGATGTTGTATTTTGGGTGCCAAAGGCAATGGAAAAGTATATTGTTCTTTATAAAACTGTGTTTCTGCAGAACTGTAATTCGAATGCCCCCATAACTTTGGCCAAAAGTCCTCCATGTCATGGTACAGCCATGGAGTTGGACTTTCCTGTGGGAAACATCTGTATTAGAAGCAGTTTTGCAAAAGCAGGACATTAATTTTTCATGCAAGTAGTTTTTTAGTAGCTTTGAGGCAGAAAAGTTTGTCTTTCAGTCCCTAATGTCACCGAGGGAAGAAAGCTTTCTTCTAACATGATTAAAGCAGTAGTGTAAGCAGTTACAATCTGCAGGTCTTAAAGCTGGCCAGAGTTTGTTTATGTCATCTCTAATGTCAGATTTTTCCAGAACCTCACTTCTCTGACTGCAAAGCACCATCTGATAATTTCAGCCCACACTTTTTTCATGAACAGTTATTAATGTTGGTCTTTTTTTCCTGCCAGTCTTTCCCTGCCTAAATTTCTACTACATGGTAGCAGTCCTCTGAGCCACTTCCTTCAGGACAATGGCCCCAGCTCTCACGGTTTCCTGCTACAATATAGGGTTTAATTCTCCTCATCATTGTGCATTATGTGTTCTGGCTTGAATTTAATCCTCCTGGATGTGCATGGTATGAATAGATAACAGCATGTCAGATGAGTTCTCCACAGTGCTGTGTACAAAGACATTAATGTCCACCTGTCCCAGCATACAACTATTTATTTTTCTTCTTTTTTTTTTCCCCACAGTACTTTGGTAGATCAGAGTACTGTTGTGATGGGTAAATAAGCACCGGTCTGCCTTCTTGCTTAGAACTTGATAGCTCCTTTGTTTGCAGCACATATTCTTATTAGGCCCTAAGGCCGAGTTTCATGACCTATGAGCATTTAAATTTCACCCTTTTTCCATTACTCTTCCATCTTCTGGATTTGGCAGGCAGGGGAACAGATCAATGCAAGTGCTAGACTGACAGATTATCCTCTGTGCAGAAAATATTTTGTCAATTTGTATCATCAGTTGTTTCAGTAACAAACCAATATTTTTACCAATATAATTTACAGAACATCTGAGCAGATCAACCAGAAGGCCAGTCTTTGGCTTGTCACCATTCAATCCAATAATTTGCCTGTCCCCAAAATCTACTGCCACCTGCCTTACAGTTCTTACCCTATTTTACCATCTCTTAACTTCTCTAGATACTTCATAATTTCTGACATCACATCAAATTACATATTTAACTGAATTATTTTTTAAATCCTATTATGAAGACCTGGGATAAGGGGAAGTGGTTTAAAGTTATTTTATTGACTGGTTACAAAGGCTTGAGACAAATTCTTTTTCTTTCCAAGATGAAAATGAGTACAGTAACAAAGATACCTTATTTAATTTGCATATCACATTTTACACTTTTCTCTGGCTAAACACTTATGGTCTGTGTTCTGGTGTCTGCATCAGGCACTGTTTTATTGCATTCATCTTTGCTGCAATTATTTTGTGAGGCTACATGAAATGAAGGTCCTCTTCAGCATCCTGTGATTTTCAGTAGAGGAGGGAGTATGAGCGTCTGTTATGTGTCAGGCCCTTTGGAAGATTTAAGATGGAGGCAATTTAAAGTGGTAAGTACATGCTTTCCTTTGCTTCAAGGAAAAATAGTGACATTTAAATATTTGAAAATAAGTAAATAAGGTAAGTGAATTAAATTAAAGTACATTTCAGTAAATTATAATTTACTATTATTATTAGATAAATTATTAATCTAAATTGCTTTTTTCTCCTTGGGAAAAAAAAAAAAGAAGCCTGTTAAAGGTAGTAGAATTGTTTGCATTTGGAAAGAAATTTTCAGTGCCACAGGTTTTGCAGTACAGACTTTTGCAGGAAGTACAGCACCAACCAGAATATGCTCCCTTTGAGAATATTTTCAGTTCAAATTTGTTTTTTAAAATTTTAACAAAAATAACAGATAGGGAGAGAAAAAAGACATATGAGATATATCTGAGAAATATTGACGCTCAGTACTTCATCACATTATATTAATTTCTTGCTGGATATTGAACACCATTCAGGCAACCACTCCGTAGTGAACTGTGCAAGTTGTCCTAACACAACCAGCCTTAAAATGTGATTCTTTAATGTGAGCTGTTGGGAAGGAGGACTGATCCAGATGGAGTTATGTTATAGTCGAATGTGTTTCAACATGTCCAATGTAAACTGTTATCGTTAGCTGTGAACTCTGAGGCAAAGACCTATTCTCAATACTTTATGAAGACCCAGATACATTTATGGACACATATAAATGCATCAGGATAAAATAGAGTTGGTGTTATGGTTGGGGTTTTTTTCTCTTTCCGTCTTGGATTGATAAGTTTAAATCATTTTCTTGCTAAAGCATTTGAATTATTTTCCTCACCAGAAAAAAAGGGTAAATTAACATATTGAAATTGCAGAGGGGTTTGCCTGTGGGCTTGCAGACACAACTGTTTTTCCCTTTAAGATTTATTTCTCCTCCTGCTTACCTTATTTAAGAGTTCCATTATTAACATTTATATACTAAGGTATTAAAATCAAGGGCTCTTCTAATCTACCCTGTGAAATACCTAATTTGTTTAGCTTCAGTGCACCGAAGCACAGGAGAGTTAACACAGGGCTCTCATATAAGTCTTACATCTTATGCTTGTGACAACACAAAGCACCTCTTGGATGTTAATACACTGTGGGGCTTTAAACCTCTCATGCATTTTGCAAATATGACCTGAAAACAAATTTCTGCTTCTTATAACTTTAAACACTCAATTTCTTCAAAATTTCTAAGTTAGAAATGGCTAGAATTTTATTTCAAATGTTAATGAAAAACAGTTGTCCAAAAGTTCTTAGAAATAACTCTTTTTTTTTGTAAAACAGTTAAACTACTTTCTAATGTTAATGTTCACTTTTGAATTTATTTTATTAAAAGGTTAAGATGCCGGAATTTTCATACTCTACACATACAAAACTTCGTCCCAATTTCAGGTTAAATACTTCTGTTCTGAAGTCTTGTTTTTTATCAAGATATTTTTGTCATAAATGGTGAAACTAGGGCCTTAATGAGTAGATGAAGAGCAATGAGCAAATGAGCAAATAAGCAAATTGATAGCTGCCTCAGACGCCTGATTTGAGAGTCTAGTGAAAACAACTAAGGGTTAAAAATAATAAAGGCTCTTTTAATCCACACTGTTACCAAGACAAATGTAAAAAAATCATGGTTTAATTTTCAGATGGTTCAGAACGTGGTTTAGGTAAAGACCAAAAAGCATTTATTTAGTGCACTAGCTTATTTTATAAGTAATGATCAGGCCACGAGATATTTCTTTGGGCTTGTTCCAGGAAACTTCTCAGCTATATATAAAAAATGTCCAATAGCTGCACCACCAATTTTCCCTATGGTTTCTACCTCCAAAGAAGGTAGAAAAAATTATTGTCTTAAATCTGTATGTTGCCAGGCTGACCTTCCTTTGGGAATCATCTTCATTACTGTCATTCTTAGAAGCTCTAGTCATGGGCCAGTACTCCCTGGTGCTAGTCACTGTACAAACAGATTATGTATAGTTGTGTTTTTTCTATAATGCCAGCCAAGACCAAATTAATGAAAATAAACAACTGTATCTGTATCTTCTGTAGACTAAAAGCTAGAGTACTGACATCATTAGTCTTCTGCAGGAATTACTACATGAAATAAGTAAAATGATACAGTGAATTGTGTAGCATTGGTTCTAGTTTCTAGACAACAAAGTGGCAATTTTCACTTCTTAACCTTGGTGTATGCTACCTTGAATTTTATTGTTTCTATTAATGTTGCTCTTTCAGGTTTTTTTGTGTGGCTGTGACTTTCAGGGTAGGTTGATAGATGAAGGCAGGATAATTTTCTGTGACTGTCTTGGCACCATTAGGGAGGAAACACTTATGTATCTGAAGCCACTATCCTGCCCTGCTCCCTGCTGGAGGGAGTAGAGAAGGTGTCCCCAAGAAGTGAGCTTTAGCTAGGTAGATTATGCATAGTGATTTATGGCTCATATATTTTGTGATGAAGCAGGAGGTGACATTTGATGTCATCTTTAAAATACAGTTTACTTGAAAGAAAGCTATACAGCACTGTTTAAGAAAAGCTCTGCATTCTCCCCGAGTTTGTAATGATGAAAAGAAATCAGAACAAAAGCATAAAAAGATTAAGTTATAGCAGGTAATTCAATCAAAATCCTTACTATGCTAATCCAGTCTGCCACTCCTACTCAGTCTAAATGATAGTTTATTTAATAAGCAGTCTTATTGAAGTGAGTTGGTCAGCCATTGAGTGCTGCTGTTCTGTAAGAGGAAGAGTTGCAGAATCCAGCAGGTGATGAGTACAATGTAATGTTTAGTCATTGCAGCTCGCTAACAACTGACCCTTTGGCTACATCCAAAGATGCTCAAATATATTTTGGAAGGAGTATGTATCTTCTACCAATTTGATATTCTTTTTCCCCTTCCTGCTAGAACAGTTAAAGTCTGCAGAAGCTATTTACTCAGGAAATTGTACATAATGAGTACTTAGTTTCCTTTCTGCTTTTTCCACTCGGCAGACTACCAAACTAAAGGAAAATTTCACACATTCTTCGAAAGATTTGTAAGCATGAAATACATGAAGCTGTCATCGCTGAACAGGTCTATAGGTAAGTGCACAAGCAGTACTTTCAGGTATAGATATACATTTAGAAGCAAAGACCCTGCCCAACAGGTTCCTGCAGATAAATTCTTCGGGGCACAAAGATGTCTAATAGGTTCTTGTAGATAGATAAGAGCAAACACATTTATTGTGAACTAAGTGCTTACCCTTTTATCTAATGTTATCTCTGAGATGCTTGTGCCGTTTTACTTGTCTTCTCAACAGTGATGTGTTTGTTTAGTGTAAAAGCACACTTCCCACAATGATATTTGAGAAAATAAAGAAATTATGATGAATTCCACACACAGACTCTACCATGTTTCCTGAAAACTACGTCAAAATCAACAATGTCATGTTCCATAGCAGCAGAGAGAAAATGACTTTCCAAGTCATTCATAACCTAAATGCCATGATGTTTCCTTTAGGAAATATCTGTACCAGCATGCCAAAGAAAAGGGCAGTTTTGATGGCTAAGGAATATTTTGAAAATTTTCATAGAAAAATAGATTTTATTTCCAAATGAACACTAAGGACATTTAATGCAAAGTACAAGAGTTCTGAATAATAGAAGCTCCTATTAGGTAAATTTATGAAAAAAATGAAAAGTTTTAATAATAATATGTACCCTTCAATACATTCTGCTCAGTGAATATGCAAGTGCTTTTGAATCATTTATGCCTACATGCAGAAAACTGATAAATTTTGAACAAATTTAATTGAAATCACCCCTGCAGTGAGTCTGAAGGAAGGATTAAATTTAATGGTCTCACAGAGTGTCATACTGTAGCACTAGACTGTTTGTTCTGAAGTCTATATTTTTTCCCAATAAAAGATTCTAAACCTCAATCAGCACATGAATGTGAGTTTAATCACATCTCAGAAATGAAAACCATTTTACTTTGCCCTGTAATGAGACTTAAGCAAGATGTTCACGCAGAAAACACATAAAGTTTAGTTTCACTTTAATGGTGTGATACAAAGATACAGGATTTTTGCCCATATGATTTTAAGTGGGTTGCTGTGTTGAATGTCAAGTAATATGCCACGGCATTATTTGAAAAATGTGAATGAAGATGAATAATATAGGCCATTTTTGGCATTTCATTGAACCTACATTTCTCTCAGTGGAATGTCATGGTCGAAACTGGGTGCAGATAGGTTTTTCAAACATGTTATTGATCCTTATCATTGGAGTCTTCAGGGTCTAAAGATCCATGGTCTCATTCTGTATTCCACATTATGTAGTCTTTTACTGCTGGCATCAGCTTTTGATGGCTTGTAACAGAGTGTTGTAGTAGAGTATTGTAGCCTCACTTCTACTGGAACATGACAGAATCCAACACTGCATGAATATTGTAGGTGGGAAATATGTTCTTTTATTTTATTATGGTTAAATATATCCAGCTCTGTTGTGTTTCTCAACTTGTTTCTGGGTAATGGTTCTTTAAAGTAAATTTTTTCACAGCTAACAACTAACCGTTTTCCTGTCCTTGGTGTCGAAACCCTGCAATCTTGTTAACAAAGGCACTATGGAAGCATAGAGGAAGCTGATGTTTCTAGGAAGTGTGCTTTGACCATTTAGATAGTCAGTACTCTGAGCTCTGTATTTTATGCAACAGCTACTACTTTGCTAAATTAGACTGTAGTTGTGGGGAGCACCAAAAGTGTAATTTTTAATCTTACCATACCTCAGCTTCTCTTGTGTGAAATCAAAATAGCAATCCCAGTTCTTTTACAAAAGTACTGTGAAGATAAATTAATTAATATATGCTAAATTAAGATAAATTAATGTATGTGGTGAGGAATACCATGGAAAATGCTCATGAGGAAAGTAATAATTCTATATTCAAGAAGGGCTTGAGTTAAAGCTGTGTGAAGAATTGATTTTTCACTTCATTGGCTGACCTGAAAAATTGTGGAAAAAATCAATTTTGGACCAACCTGAAATGATTTTCTCTCATTTTTCTCACGGGAACATAAAGATGGGAAGTAATATATATGTTTTGGCTCAAGCAAAACATTTAATTTGTCTAGAAGTGAAATATTTCATTGTTACCTTAATAATTCATATATTTTTAACAAATTGCACACAGGTATTGTTAAGGAAATCATCCCTTCCAGCTTTGGACAGTTTATTTTGAAAATGGAGAAGCAAGTTTTGGAATTGTTTGTGTATTTTTAAGCACCCACTCTCTCTTGATTAATGAAATGCTATTGTGGGTGAAAAGAGTATGGATAAACTGGAGCCTGGATCATAAGCACGATTAATCAGGGTTGGTGAGCATGCAGATGGCTGTTCTGGCTTAAGCACAAAAATCACCTTTTATTTGCAGATACAACACCACCAGTACTTCAGCATCTTCTGGTTTAGTCTTCACCGTTTTGAGTATTCATGATTCACCTTTTCACAGTCTATTTCAATGTCTGTGTTGCTTAGGTAGTTGCATGTCTGGCTTAGGTAACCATGTCTGATCAGTGCATCTGCGACTTCAGTATAAATATTTCAATGGCCATTCATGGCAGGTGCCAATGCTGTGATAAGTTCCCAGTGCCATGACAGTAAAGTGATTCTACATATTATAACAGCAAAATTGTTAGTTGCTGGCACACAGCAATTGCACTATCCAACCATGCAAACACTCTTGTGTACTACCCTGTGAGATTGCTGGTCAACCATTAATTCTTCCAGGGAGAATTTAGTGTGCCAGACACTTCTAGATGATGCATGCACTTTCTGTATGTCCTCTATATCACACTCATTTAGCCATATGGACAAGCAAAAAAACTCAGAGTGACTTCAGAAAAGTTCAATCCCAGGCTGATGTTACTCTCTCTCACTAGTAAAAGATTAATTTCAATTACAAACTGTAAATATGATGAGAAGTATACCTTAAACGATGGGTGGGAAAAACAGAACACTGAATAGCTGCTATTAAATAACCACTATTTTAAAATTTTGCCAGTGACTCTTTAAGATATACTATCAGATTACACACCAGGGAGATGAAGTAGCACAGGCAACAGGGTGCAAGAACTCAGGATATACACCTGTTTCAGAACATACCTCTGTGTCCTACTGTGACTTTTTCTGTAGCTGGTTATTGGAACTTCTTTGGGTCTTGTTAGCTCCTTTTCAAATTATGTGCCAGCACCAGAGACTTTCAGGTTCTCTGCTTTTTGGAGTAAGAGAAAGTTTTTTTTTTATAAAATTGTGGTCTCAGTATAAAGGTCTCCATTGGAAGAAAGAGAACATATTTTAAGGACTTCTATAATAAGCTTTTTGCACTATTACTAGTGTTTATACACATCATACATAAAATACATAAACATAAGCTGTTCTTACAAGAACAGAGTGTGTGTGTTCAGGTTTTGTCAGTACTGTCACTGTTCATAGCAGTATTTTGCAACAGATAGCTTGTTTGGATTTTATCTTTCAGTCTTAGTTGTTAAGGGGTTCCCAGATTCAAAAAATTACTTCAATGCATGCATTTTTTTCTTGAGAACTACCCCTTACTTGATATTATTCTTTACCTCATTGGTCAGCTAGAGCTCTGATATTTACAGATGTGGATTGTGTTTAACTCATCATCTGGAAATTAAGAGCTGTGAAAAAGACTTAAGTTAGGCACTTCCATTCTTGGCAGCCTTGATACACAAGAATCCTCTCAACAAGAAATCACATTCACTTTGAGTAGCACAATCTGTATGGCTGCACTTTGATCTTTAAGTCTACCAAATTACCACACCTGTAATTCTCATAGCCAGGGCTACACAGTGTCTACTCCCCACCTTCACCAGTCCCCTCCCTCTACCACTGCCAGCAACAGACTCCTGTTAATAAGTGTATTGTGTCATCTGTGTGGTCTTCACGTCTTGAAGAACCACTGTTAAACTGCAAGTCCTAACTTATTTTCTGTGCTTGTCCACAGACAGTTCATTCAAAGTGAAGTTAATTTCACAATTCTAAATGTTTACATTTTAAACGGAATGTAGGCTGCATGCTATATTCTGAATCAGATTCATGCTGCTTGTTACAGTTCTAGGACATGCACAAGAATAGATGATCCTCTCTGTAATGAAATGGAAGAATTAATAGGCAAATATGTTTCCACTGGTTTGGAAACCAGTAGTATAAAGAACTCCAAGGATTATGCTTGTTATCTGTATTGACTTGACTTTACTGTCCTTAAGGCCTATTGAACTGGAGAGGCAGAAAATCAACTGGACTGAGCTCTGACTTTCTTTAAGACCATAGGACTACAGCATAAAAGTTAAGCCATCTACACTGACATTCATTAAGATGGAGTTAATAGAATTTCCTATATCCATCTCTCTCTTCCCACTCCCCCATCCCTCCGCACCCCCCCCGCCCCGACATACAGAAATCTCAAAATGAAGACCTAGTGAAAGATTTTTAAGAGCAAACTGGTTACATGAATAATAAAACATTACTAGAGGATAAGTGGAACTAATCAAAGAGTTCTAAAGGAACTTGGATTTTAAACACAAAAGCTACTGATGTGAGCTATTTCTTAGACTGAATCGACTTACAAGAAAAAAAGGTCTCAGTATTGAGGCTAGCCCTTAAAAGTAGGTCCTACTGAGAATTCAGGGATCTTCTGATCATTCTGCAGAAAGGTAAGTATGGACATCTGATTTCCATGCAGGCAAACTGGCAATCAGTAAAAATGTCCCTAAACCACAGCTTATGAGATGCTGGATAGGTGAACTAAGTCAAGTATCTCAGTTTGTCTCGTTTATCATCATCAGAGACAGGATATAGGGTAAGATGGCTAAAAGCCCATATCTCCTTTGGGAGGGCATTCCTTGGTATCTCTGGTATCTGTACCAATTTGTCTCTATAAAGCTTTAGACCAACTAAGAAAAAAAGGTAAATATTTTCCTAGACTTCAGCTATGACTTGTTCTGGGGATTCTCTCCAAATCAGTCAGCCATCCTAATGAAGATGAGTAATTAGCAATGTTTAATGTCAAATGAAGAAGAGGTGTGAATAACTCAATGGGCTAGGGGAAAGTGTTCTCTGCTGATAGTGCAAAATCTTTAAAAAATCCTGAGATTGACCATGTGAATACAAAGGACAAAACAAATGTCCTAAAACTTAGAACTGAATCTGTCTAGCTGATACACAGAAGGAATTGTGATTACTAGGGAGAACACGAAGAATTTGAAACAGATAAATATATTTTAGTGCTGAAACTGTAACAAAGCATCCCCAACTTTGCAGACCAATGTAATTATTTCATTTCCAAGATTGCAAATAAGTTTTCAGTATAATCAGATTTACCACTAGCTCCACTCTCAAGCCACTAAAAATCACCAGCCAGACATGCTCTTTTCAAAACTAGCTAGTTGGGATTTTATGGCTTGCTGAGTTCATTCAGAAAACCATACTGTTTAAAGTTCCTTTATTCCTAAAGCCATTTAACTTTCTTGTAATGCTTTTCTACAAAGCCAATCCAGTACTTCATTAGAGTTCCTACAGAGAACACTAATTGTCTATGAGCTAGCATTTACACAAATAATTATAATAAAAAAATTAGGTGGTGGTTTACTGAAGGTTATAATGGGATAAGTTGAAAGAACCTCAGAATTGTCTTTAATTGGGTTCAGGAGTAACCACCCTAGCAGACTCACTTCTCTTTATTTGACTCACTGGTTTAAGGTCGGAAAAAATGACTTGTACTGGCAGGCTGACCTTGACTGTCAATATAAATCATTTTGGCTTTTTCTTTTGATTACTTTAAACAGTCTTTCCTTTGCTAACACTTTCAGATGACCAATGGTAATCAACTAAGGAACAGACTTAACACTTAACCTGGCACATTGTTTATTTCTAAACTGTTCAGAAAACAAGTTCTGTTTCTTAGATCTTTCAGCATCAATATTGTATTGATTCCTACGTTTTTAAAAGCATACAAGTAAAAGCTTGTATTTAACATTTACTGTATATTAGATGGACAAGTTATCACTTTTGTTTCTTTTCCATTAGAATTTTTAAGAGTTTGGTTTTGGTGGCCTTCATATATGTGACACTAAGTTTTAATTAACATCATACCTTATGAAACCACCATTCTAGTAATTTCCATGCAAGACAACAATAATACATAAATTACGTCTTGGAGCATGGTAGAATTTTATGTGTATATATTGAAGAGAAATAGCTGTAGTACTTTTAACTTAGTATTGCAACAAAATAGAATTTTTACACTTCAATTTTTTCCCCTACTTCATAGGAAATATCCTCAGAGAACCTGACAAGTAAATATTACTTGCGTGATCTTGTATCTTTCCATCTAACAGAGATCTAGAACTTTTGAAAAAAAAACCAACAAACCTGGAATAATTTCATTCTTCAAGAGTTATTAAACTTTTGTTTAGGCCTCACAGTCTGCTTTCTTTAACAAGCAAATTTCAGCATAAAAATGGCCTTAAGGCCTCATCAAGTAAATAAACAAATAAAGAGAACTGTGGCTTTCCTGATGTTTTTTAAGTCTAACCATAGTTAAGGGAAGCTTAACTTTTTTTACTGGAAAAGGCATCTGTCATGAAGCTTAAGGGCTGAATGATCTCCTGAAACAGGAAAGGAAGTGTCTCAGGTCTATGGAGGAGGGATTTCTTTCAGGAAGAAGGTGTGGGATCAGTGTTGCTCTTTTAAATCCGTACTCTCTCCTGTAACATTCCTCCTTAATTTCTTTTCATCCCGTAACACTTTAAGAGACTGAGGGTCTCTGTTAATTTCAATATCTAGAGGACCACTGAAAAGTTCTTTTGAAAACTTGACACTACAACAAGTAGTACACTGATTCTCAAACATAAATTTAGTTAATCGATTTTATTCACAAGTCTGTATATGCTTTATATAATTATGAATAACATTTTTTATACTTCTACTAGTATCTGAACATCTTTTCCCTTGCATTATTCTCTTTTACATTTTGTTCTCTGTGGTTCCAAACTTAATCACAGTTTATAATAAAAAGCTGCTGGTTTCTTCCATCTTATAGGATCTTGCAAAGTTTGTTTATCCACTTCTCCCTCTCTTTGGCATTATACTGGTACGTGTGCACACTTGCCACATAATATTGTTGTCCTCTTGTGCAGTCCTCCCCACTCAACCGAATCAAATCTAAGGGCCACTTTAACCCTACTGTCCCGCCCCTTGGCTCTACAGCAATGTCAGCTCCCAGTACGTGCAGTGTAGTTGAAAGGAAGTGCATCAAGTCTGCATCTTTTGTAGGAAAAGGCTCACTCTAGATTATAAACTTGCTAAAAATGAAAGCCTTCAGTCTCTAGAAACTAAATTACTCCAAAATCACAATAGCAATTTTCCCCCCACCCATGCCCTTGCACAATTACCAACCGTATCCAACATGAAAGGGTGGGTGGGGTTACAACAGATTATTGCAAAATTCCCATGAAAAATAATTCAAATGAAACTACCCAGTCTTGAAGCAGCAGATGAAAAGTATTCACTCTGGATAGGTACTTCAGGGGGTTTTTTTGTTGGTTTTTTTTTTCTTTTTTTCCTTTTTTTTTTTTTCTTCTCCTTAAATTGCCCTTTGTGGTCATGGCTTGGGGCTTGTGTTAAAAAGCTAAGAACTTAACTTTTGCAGCTTCATTTTTACATTACAGTAGCACACATTGTTATAAACAGAATTGCCCTCTACCTGAGAGGTTAGTGAGCGCAGTAGAAAAAGTGCAGCTAGTACAGAAACACAATAAATTCCAAATGCATTACTTCTTCCCTTCTCCTTTCCAAATACAAAACATTCAACTGCATCGGATTCTTTGATTTTTGATAACAGGGCTCAGTTTCTAAATGTAATGTGCCCCAGGTTACTTTGTAAGTTTTCTTGGCCTGTGATCAGGAGCACACCTGACAGATGCAGACTACCTCTCCTGTCACCTTCATGTAATCCTTCATGTTTTGTATCAAAGAATTCCTCCAGCAGTTGAAAGCAAATTTATCCTCAAAGGTATTTATGACAAATACAATAATTCCTTTTAATGCAGGGACTGTTTAATCCACGAACCTATTAAGTACAGTATACCTCCAGCAAATAACCATTACTTCTCATTAACATATTGCACTTAAAAATACAATTAATCCTTTAATAGGAATCTAAAATACATAGTTTCCTCTATGCAGCACCTCTGCCGATAGCAATCTGCAGAAAGTGCTATCCAAAAGTTAATTAAGAGCAAAGTGTTCTTACATACCAGGCTTCCTGTTCAGACACACAATGGCTGAATGTTATTGGTGCTTTCCCTGATTAAAAGGATTTACAATACATAGTTTTGGGAAAGAAGCTCTATAATTGCTGCTAATTGCCTTCATTTTTTGATGGTTGGATATATTTCACATGGCCCTTGTTTAACTGTGCTAGATATTTTCCAAGCATATATATTAAACTTTTCCTTTTATTAATTCATAAACCAACTACAAGTTTCTTTTCTTCCTTAGTGATTATTCCCCAAACTATTTTTGTAAAGTGTTTTTCCATAGCCAATGATAATTATACTTAAATAGAGAATAAAAATAACTTTTGATTAAATTTGCAGGCATATGGCTCAGAAAATATGGTCTTTATTCTCACTTGCACAACTGATTTGCTGTGTCATTGAGCAAGCCAGGGAAGACCACAGCTGCTTTTCTCCCTGTCTTTCACTGAAATGCGTTTGCTTTTTAAAATATTTCTTTTCCTGTCTGCCTAATTAGAGATAATCAAGAATAATGACAAAAATGATGTTAGAAAATGAATAATGCAAATAGTATAAATATTGAAACCATCATATAACTTATCTGATTACAAATCCTAAGTAAGATATTTTATTTCATTGCAGTAACCTCAGTCAACTGGTTGAGTGGACTAGAGCAAATATAACAGTTGATACTGAAGAAATTGCTTGTGGGGTATCCTAAAACATAAATCTAGGTACTGGAAGACCTACTTTTTAACCATCTCCCTGATTTGAAGCAGGAACCTGAACCAAGGTTGTTCTCATACAAGTAGAGTATACTACTCAGCAAATAAGCGACTGTTGGAGATAAGTTCTCTTCCGCTGAAGCTCTTTTACCACGAACATGGTGCCAGGACTATGTGGGTCAGCATATGTTCACCGCTGGGAACAAAGTCACCAGGAGTGAGTCTCAAAGGTTTCAGTTGCACAGGGGAGTTACACTAGTAAGGATCTTTGTGGTGTCTTGAACTTAGCAGCTGGATTTCAAAATCCCATAGCCTGAAGCAGTTTTGCCAGTAATGATAGGTGACCCTAGGGCTATATTAGCAAGCAGTGCACCACAATAGGAATGGACCTGTGGTATTAAACAATTATTGCCAAGAAGCCAGGATCCATGTTATATAGATGTTTTTGGGAAGGGAGGGTTACTTCAGACTGCCTCTAGTCTGTCTCCTGGACTGGGCACCTATTGGCAGCTGAAGGATATTAGGTGCATTATTGGACTGCATATTCCAAATTAGTTTAATTTGAAATAATTCTAGTTTGTGTGGTCTGAGCCTGCTCTGTGCAGTAAGGGGTGGCAGTAGGGACATTGACTCTAAAGCATGTTTTTGAGCCTAGCTAGAAAAAGAGAAAATGTGCTTAATTTCAATGCATGCTTTTTCTTTCATTGTTATTTATTTCCTAGCAAAATTCTGGACTACCTCCAGGATACTTACTCTCTGCTGTCTGTAATATATCTATTAAAAAAACCCAAACAAACAAGCAAAACGTGCATAACATTATCAATTTATGTTGTTCATAATAGCCTTGAGAATCCATGGTGGCTGGCACCATAGAAAGGTTATTTCTGTTGTCTATGTTTCATAACACCACAGTATTCATCTGGCTTTACTTTCGTTACTTTTGAGCCTGAGAAGCCAGCAACATTCAAATGCATTACTTTCTTTAGCACTATGTAATTTATTATGAAAACAGTCTGTTAGCAGCAAACATCCTAAACTCTGAAAATTTTTTTTATGATAAGAGCCAGGTCTATATGAAGCATGCGTGGTTTGCTGATTTGACTTTCATGTCTTAAAAAGCTGCCCTGAAAACCTTCAATATTTGGCAAGATCTCCCACCATTTACCCGTTTTCAAGGCATGTTTATTAAAACATGTTTTCACCTGTTTTGTCAATGCTTTCAATTTTTTAATGTGCATGCTACATCAGACACATAGCTTGTACAATTAATTTTGATTCAGTTCCTAAAATGATCAGGAAGTAAAACTCAGAATTTCAAAATGTGTTAAGTAACTGTTCTAAGTACAGATTTTAACACTTGATTAGTAGCTGATATCCACCAGTTTCACAGAATGTGAAGGGGTACATATCCACAACAGTGAGTTGTAGATTCTAGCTAAAACAAATGATATTTAACTAAGAATTGACATAAATATGCTTTGTAGTCTTATACTTTTTTTTTTATCCTCAACATTAAAAACTCCTCATGTTTAACAAATTTGTTTCCACCTATGCAATGTAATAATCCTACTTCACTTTTGATTTTATAGAAGGAACACACAGATACTAAATCGTATCTGATTTAAATGAACATGTTCATGCTAGTTGAGGTATTCAGTTAGATTTCAGTCTTTCCAGCTGTTATCTGAATGAGAATACTTTTCCTAAAGATGTTGATGTGGGAGGTTTTCCCTTTAGCAACTTCACATACAAATTAGACATACGTGTGTTTGATGAAAAAATAATAAAAATATCAAGAATTAACCTTATAAATTATTTTGGAACTAAAAATTTCAGGCAATTTTTGTTACATATGAATCTATATTATCCAGTAGAAACTACTGACAAGCAAAGTATGTTTACTTTTCATTAGTTTGCAGTGGAGCAAAAACATTAATGGAAGAAATTTACAGTTTAATGACTTCATACTTATGACCTGTAAAATGCCAGTATCTGTAAATGTTGTCATTAAAAGTGTTAATCTTGAAGCCCTTACTTGAATAAATCTAGTATATTATGTGTATTTTCATTGTATTTTCAATTTTATTTGATTTCTTAACTCAGCTAAGTCCTTGTGATTTGACTCATACATGAAATTTACCTTCAGTGCAAAAAGAAAAAGTAGGGAATAAGACCAGACTCAGGGACTGTCATATCCTGTGCTAGCGTTAGCACTGACTTAACTTTGTGAGAAATTGTTCATAGATTTCTTAATTTGACACTCCCTTTTAATCAAAGGGGTGGCATATTCATTCTCCTACTACAGTATTAAGTGAGGTTTATACTCTCAACTTTATAATCAACAGTGCAGGATACGTAGGTGATTTTCTTATTTGTTGCCAGAAGAGGAAGTATATACAATGGAAAGGAGAAGGGCATGATTTCTTTATTTTTGATTGCTAAGAAATAGGACTTAAAAGATTAAAAGCGTTGTTTCATAATAATATTTGGCTTCAGGTGCTTAAAAATTGTTCTAAAATGAGTCACAGAAGCATCTAAACTTGCCATTTACCAGTGGATAATCAAGTAGAGTTTGTTTTAAATATGGCTGTGTAACTTCTTCTGATTTTTGAGTTATTGTATAGTGCTTTGAAACTGTCAGATGACGGAGAGGAAGAAGATGTGTTATTTATACATTTCTCAGTCAAAACTGATCCCGCTCCCCTCACCCCACCCCAATCTACATAACAACTGTTTAGAATTATTTGGAACAAGAAGAAACAGTAAAAGTATTTCATGATAGGAAGCCTGCTTTATAGGACCCAGGTTCAACAGTGATTTTGCAATACAGTGAGGCTTACAAATGCACAAAGGCTTGCCTTTTGGAGTGAATTTGTCTTGGTATGTATCAGTTATGAAGGTTCATGAGCTAATTCATGAGTAGATGCTGATATTGACAGAAAGTCAAATAAAAGACAAAAAATTTTCCTCAATCTTCACTTCATTAGAAAAAACAACTTCCTTCTTGTATCATTCTAAACATTTCCTTACACGCCAATCATTTCCCTTGCTTCCTTTTGGACTCCCTCCTCTTGATTCACAACTTCTTTAAGATTTTGTGCATATTTTATCAAGAAAGACTGCAATCTTTGCATCTCACTAAAGCTTTTTCACATTTTTTTGTTACAAAATGAAACTGGTGGCTCGTTTTCAGCTTTCATTTTCATCAAGCTCAGATCCTTGATGCTTAACTACAATTTTGTCACTCAACCCTTCTCCTATGTTTCTTTATTTCATCTTGTTTGCTGCTGCAGACCCACATCCAGACTCAGCAGCTTGACAACTAACGACTGACCCAAATGTTTCTGGGGACATGATTAAGTAGGAGCAGAATGGTCTGTGTATCTATGATGGTTAGCTGATGGAAAAGTGATGAATAGATAAGATTTTTCTTGCCGAACCTAGGACTTAAGATACTACTTAAACTGGTCAACGTAACTCAATAGAAGATAAGTGTTCCATGTAGTGGAAGAGGTGGGTTGGAGATGAATGGCTGAAAGGAAATCCAGATTGTGCCCATGGGTTATTTGGAACTTAGGAGGTATGGGTCTTTATAATTGCTTTCCGCTTTCCTCCAAATCTTGGTATCAAAACACACAGCTGCTCCAATTATGTGCCTTCAACAAACTTCTGAAGAACTGTGTGCTTGCTTCGAGGTGATGAAGACCACATGAATCTCTTGGGATTTGGATTTCTGTTTGGGAAACTATCTACTTATCTAGATGAACACTCGATTCCAGTTAGTTAATACAGACCCCAGTTTTTCGATTCAAAATTTCTAGGTAGGAGTTTTGGGTTTCCCTCTCTTTTTTTTTCAGAAAGCTAATACATAAGTCTCTGACTAATGCTACTATATTGCAAGATTAGGAGTAAGGAACATCTACATGATGCAGAACTAACTCATGAAGAAACCAGAGACAAGTGGGAGAGAACTGGGAAAAGGTAAGATAAAAAGAAAGAACAAACACTTTGCAGAAGTGTGATTGTTTATATCTCTTAGAAGCTGGTGAGAAGTAGGAGAAGGAAGGTGGGAATACCAGTGTACTTACTGAATGGAGAAGAGAGTCAAAGGCTCTAGGGACAAGGGAAAATTTCAAATATTCAAAGGCAGTCTTGTTCGGTAAGTATAGCACATGAGACAGAAGAAGAAATGAGAAAATCTCTGGGTCATGGAACTTGTTCTAAAGCACTGTGTGATAAAGAAAAGGAAATGAACAATGGATGTTTGGGGCAGGCCAGATTGGTCTCATTGGATAGATACCAAAGAGGGAAAGAGCAGCAGTACTTAGACAGGGGCAGTTTTCCTGTTTAAACAGAAATAGGTCTGGCAGAGACAATACTGCTGTTCCCCCAGATATTCCCCATTATGGATTTGTTGACTTTATTGTTCTAAGTATAGAGTTTTGGATTTCCCCTTATTGGTTTAAGTGTGCCTTTTTTTTCTCTAATTTGACAAGACCGTTTCAAATTCTAATCCTGTCCTCCAATGTCTGCATCTGTCCTGGTTTGGTGTCATCTGTAGATTTAATAGGCTTACTCTCTGTGCTATCATCCAACATTGTAATGAAAATATTGAATCATATTAAATTAAAGACAAGCTCCTGAAGAGCCCAATTTGATAAATCTCTCCAGTTTGACAGTGAGCTACAGATAATTATTCTCTGTGTGGTTTTCCAACCAGTTAGGCTCACCAAAGAGTGGTACAGTCTAGTTTATATTTCCATGGCTTACTTATGAAAATGTCATGTGCAACAATGTCAAAAGCCTTACTAAAGTCAGTATCTGACATATTTCCCCTCATCCACAAGTAATGTTAACTTTTCATACAAAGAAATCATATTAGTTTGACATGATTTGTTCTTAATGAATCTGTGTAGGCTGCTTCTCACCTTATTCTCATTTTTAAGGCACTTAGAAATGTTTTATTATTCTTGCTGTTTTCCAGAAATCAGAGGTTTACATCACCTTTGTTTATTTAATTTTGACAAGTTTGTTGACACTGTTTATGTTGATATGGCTGAGAATAAGGCTGGCCTTTCTCTAGTGCTACTCAAAATAGAAATAAGACCTTTATTCAGAAGAGATCTCTCATGCATACACCTCTGTACCTGCAAATCCATCCGTGATGGTTTTGGTTGGAATACGGTTAATTTGCTTCATAGCAGCTAGTATGGGGCTATGTTTTGGATTTGGGCTGGAAAGGGTGTTGTCAATTCAGGGATGTTTTGGTTACTGCTGAGCCATGCTTGCACAGAGCCAAGGGCTTTTCTGTTCCTCACCCACCCACCAGTGAGCAGGCTGGGGTCACGAGAAGCTGGAGGGGACACAGCTGGGACAGCTGACCCCAGCTGACCAAAGGGATATCCTGTACCACATGATGTCAGGCTCAGAATATAAAGCTGTGAGAAGAAGAAGGAAGTGGAGGACATTTGGAGTGATGGTGTTTTGTTTTCCCAAGTCACTGTTAGGTGTGATGGAGCCTGGCTTTCCTGGGGATGGATTAACACCTGCTGGCCCATGGGAAGTGGTGAATGAATTCCTTGTTTTGCTTTGCTTGTGTGCATGGTTTTTGCTTTACCTGTTAAACTGTCTGTATCTCAACCCATGAGTTTTCTCAGTTTTAGTCTTCTGATTGTCTCCATCCTGATGCGGGGGGAGTAAGTGAGAGCTGTGTGTGGCTTAGTTGTCAGCTGGGGTTAAACCACAACATCATCCAATGCCCTCTTACTATTTTCATATTCCCTACCATCTGTTTTCTTCTTTATTATGCCTTTCTGAAAGTTCAAGGTTATCAGAATGAAAGCATATTTCTTTGTCCACCTTGCAAAAGTTCTTGGATGTTTGTGAAGATTTTCACACCCTTTGTTTTCACAGATGGAACCATTACCAGAACAAAAAGAAAACTATGTCCCTCCTTGCTTTTCTAGGTTGTTTTTTTCTCTCCACTTCCCCTCCCCATGCTGCCCCTGATCTCTTTTTGCCCTCCAGAAACTAAATGCTTTGGACAGGTTTGTGCATTTCAGTTCAAACACTTTTTTGTTTGCCTTATGTGGGAACAAGTTGGTTTATAGGACAGAATCAATACTACCACTAAAGCAAAATGTGTGAATTGCTCATTGCTTTCCTCTCAGCTTCTGTGACATTACAATCCAATATTGTACTGGGTTTTCAACAGCTTGCTTAAGTGGTCCCATTAAAGAGCAAAAGAGTAGTAAACTCTCTCCCCTGGAACCCTTCAAAGACATTAATTAAACAGTACTTGGTATTCATTATCTAGAGAAAATAGATGGTGTACATAGCTATGAAACTTGTATGACTATGTTTTGGCTTTGTTTTTCTCATGCAGCGAAAATATCTGATTCCTGGCAAGGGAAACTACAGTTTTGAAACCAGGATATTACAAAGCAGGTGCTGTCTATGTCCCATCATGAAACCAACTTTCTATTCTTGCTTGATTTATTTTAGAAAACAAAAGTTGGAATTCTGGAAAAATATAGTAGAATTTAACATAAATATTAATATATATTATCATTTTATATTGTATGGTGAATAAAAACAATTGCAGAATGTGATTAAAGTACTTAGTAGGTATTTTGCCAAAAAAAGACTACTGAAGACAGAAGCAAGAAATTGGTTTTATTGCTATTGGTGGAGGCTGCACAACTTAGAGTATATACACGTGGTGAACAATGATCAAGTTAAGTGAGAGAAATAAATCACCTCCCAACATCTTAGCAGCTGTATGTATGTTTCAGTGATGTTTTAACAACAATATTTCAACTTGCAGTTGGGATAGTTAAGTTTATGCGTCAAACACTCAGGCAGGTATGTGGCAGAAACTTCAGTGATCCCGCCATAAACTGGGTCAGGATTAATCCTGCAACCACTTGCAAATAATATTTTATGCTGTGAGTACTACATACAGCTGGAAAAAGTTAACACAGCCTAGCATAGGTTTATCTTTGCCTTGTGAAATAGATGGGATGACATAAGAAAATTTATTTCTTATGTGTAAAACATAGCATACAAAAACTTACAGACTGTAAGATGCATTTTCCCCAAGAAACCAGCGCATATGAAATTCATAGTACAATTCAGAGACAGATTAATTTATGTTGCTTATTGATAGGCATGCAGCCATTGTATACATCATAATAGTATGAAAATTTAATTTTATGTTGATAATTTTACTATTAATTCTTAAAAACTTGGGTTTTTTTTACATCTGTTAGGCTGCGTTAAATCCATTCATGTTTCTACGTGTTGATATTCTAATTAACAGAAGTTGCACATTCAGAGACTTACATTGTACAAACACAATGTATTACATTGTCATATTAGTGCAGTCTGAACTATTAACTGAGATGCCAAAAGATATCTTCACTCATGTTATTTCACATTCAGTTATGAACACTTTGAACAAGCAGCTACATGCTTTGTTCACTTCTCATTCTGAGTCTTCCCCCAAAATGTGAAAAATACCCACTGCGGTCACAGATTTATTCCAAAATCTCCCTGTATTCAGCTAACAAATAAACAAATTGATTTACAAACTGAACACCCTTTTCCCCCTGAAAACCAACAGCTAACAACAAAGAAACAAACAAACTTGCTTTCCACCATCAATAAATAAAACATCCCAACTACGGTCATTGAACAATAAGAATGATTTTAAAAGCTACTGTTACAGGTATATTGCATATATATGTATCCACTTCATTTTGGAAATTCTGATGATATTGGTGCTGCTTTCTGGGAATAGGAATGGCTGGAGATCATGACCATCTCTATGTTAACAACAAATATTCATCATTAAACTCACATCAGATATAAAGTTGATGATGAAGGTGTAAACATTTTTGATGTATTTTGGTTCATGGCTATGTAGAACTCTATCTGGAAACTGTGGTCAGCATGAGCATTATCAGTAGTTTCCATGGATTGAGAATATTATCAAAGTCATCAATCTCAATCACAGCTGGCTAACTTTACTGGAACTCCTGACTCTTCTCAGTCGTCAGCTGTATCTGCATTGGCTCTAAGAAAGAAACCAGTGTGAGATACATCTAAACAGAGAGACTGGTGGGGTTATGGACACCTTAGCATTACTCACCTGCTTCAATTCAGTTCTAACTTTAGACAGAGGGTGGTATTTCAACGTAAGATAATTTCAGGTAGCACTACTAATTGCTAGTAGTTTTGCACTCACCTGCACTTATTCTTTGCCCATTTTTGAAGACAAATCTCAGTTGTTATACTCCTTCCTTATGTAACTGGTGTCTTTATTGTGCATTGGCAGAGTATATTTTTTTGAAAAAAAAAAAAAGAAAAATATATGAACTGTCAGAAGCACAAAAATACTTGATGTATATCAGAAACAATAGATCTCAAAACAGAATCTTGTGCTCCACAAACACAAAGAATGGCAAACCTCCCTAAGGAAAAACCATGGAATACACCAGAGATATGGCATTAAGCAACAGCTGAAAGGCTTCCTAAACTCTGATATTTTTCAGTGGATGTACACTCCACAGTAACCTGT
The DNA here is from genome assembly GCF_023634085.1 of Falco cherrug. NCBI lineage: Eukaryota > Metazoa > Chordata > Aves > Falconiformes > Falconidae > Falco > Falco cherrug. Next base: position 74,908,942 of record NC_073699.1, read on the forward strand.
AGAACTCAGGAGAAAAATATCTGCGGTGGTACTGATAACTGGAGTTCAATAAATTCCGTTGTCAAACTGAGTCATCATCCCTTGTGCTGGGCCCAGAGACTGACAAAAACAGCTCAGTGTAAGCACAGGTGCATGTCATGCCTGGGCATTGATAGTGTTTATGATTATCATTATCATATAATAATGTAGGATTTTTTGTTTGCTTACTTGAAAGCAGACAAAACACTTGAAGAGCTTGAAAGGGAGAATATATACATTTTTTTAAGCAGGTGATGATCTCAATGAGTATTTAGGAATGCATTTGAATTGAAAACTCCTATGGCAAATTGCTTTCATAGCATACTACAGATTTTTCAATCCAAAATTAGGTTTGTGCCAAGACGCATTAGACTTCACTATGGTGACAGAGCCAATGTCACACGGAATTGCCTCAGCAGAGCCCAAATGGTTCTTGGGAGTAGAATGAGAAAGACTTCCTAGCTGGAATTACAATCTTCATGGGATCTTGTGAACATATGCTCTCGTTCGTCAAAGATTTTTGATTTCATTGTAAAATTCAATGTACTTGTAGAAATTCTCTGTCCCAAATTAATGCAGAACATTCTGTGACATTTTTCTGATTTTAGAAAAAGACATAGGCAAACTGTATATATATATTTAAGACCATATTGGAGATCTCCAAGAACCCTGTATTTCAGCTTAGGACGCTCTAGGAATGAAGTGAAAGTATTTATTGGCACAGAATTCATATTCATATCATGGCAGATAAATTTTCATCTTCTTTTTATTTTAATTGTAACCGTGGAAAATCTGAGTAACTTTTGAAACAGTGAATGAAATGTATCAGAGTACTTGTATGCATGTACTAAGTGAGAAATGAGAATTGTTTTTTAAGGTGCTGCTTCAGAAAGCAATAATGATTCTTGATGACTTAAAATTTGAATGCCTTGAAGCCAGTTGTCTATTCCTCTGTAAAGGAGCAAGAATATAACCCTTTTGCTCCAATATTTTTTGCTCAGAAGTATACTCATCCAGGAAGAGAAATTAGCATTGCAAAATTCTTAAGACCAGTCATTTATGCAATATATGATCAAGAGATTTCAGTAAAAGAAAACAGAAGATGTCTGCCTTTATTCAGCTCCTTATATGCATGCCTAGAATTGCTTGGTGTATTAATCTTTACATTTCATACTTGCTATGGATATATTTTTTCAGAGTCATGTATTGTAAATAAATTAAATGTTTAGCTCTGAATTAATATTTTCCAAAGGAAGAAAATGACCAAAACTTTAAAGCATATTTTATCTCTGCTAGAATTATTTTGTAGTATATTTGAGGTTTTCAAAACATCCATGGCAGTAGGTGTTTCTACTTGTGAGCCAGCAGTCCCTCACCTTAGAAGAATCCTAAGGTTTTGGAGGCAACCAGCCAAGTGTAAAAGGAGAAGTATTACTATGTGATAAACAATGGGAACGTTAATCAGGATTTTTTAAATTGCAATAGTTCTTAGGCTATGAAAAAAAAATGTTGCTATCATTATTAATATAGTTATTTCTGTGAAATAATGAGAAAATATAATGGTTTTGTGTAGAAGCTAATAGGTATTTAAAACTTTGTGAGATCAGTCTCTGTTTTACTCCATTTTGTTCTGGCACACCTTTATTTATGGTTTCCCATAAAATTATTCTGGAAATAGGTGTTGAAAAAAAAATGAGATATACAATGCATAAATGAAAAGATGAAATATCATTTTGAGATTCCTAAGAAGGCTGTTCTATATTAGAATTAGAAAATGTGTATTAAAGGTAAGATGATTTTGTTATTTTATTATTTAATTCAGACTTTTAAGCTGCTGATTTTTAAGATGGGAATGGAAATGGAGGAAGTTAGGATAAGGAGAAAATATTATTGAATTTAGAAAATAAGTAAGCTTGAAAAGGTCATAGAAATCAGTGGCACATAAAGTACACAAAAAAAATACTATGTACCCCTCAGGCTTCATTTTCTGTGGCCTGGAGAGCCTCACCTGTGACCAGAATTTCATATATCTCTGCAGAGCTAAAACAGCTTTTTTGACCTGTTGTGTTTGAAAATGGGAGCTCAGATGAGATGATGGTTGTTAATCACTGTCTTTGCCCTTGGAATATTAAATAAAAGGCAATGGAGGGAAAAGAAGGAGGGAGGAAGAGAAGAAGGAAGCAATGGAGAACACCTGTTCATTATAGTCTAATTTAAAAAAAGAGGAAAAACTATAATATATTTCTCACCAGAAGTACTGGAAACAGAAATGTGATTGATTTACTCTAGCAACTGAACCTTATTTTAGCTGAAAACAAACGACACAGGAAATCTGAAATACGTGGGTATTTAATATGAGAACAAATAAACAACAATCCTGGTTCCCAAATAGTTCAATGATCTATGTTTAAGCACTGAGGTTACAAAATCAAAACCCAGAATGTCCATATATACCAGATCAAGGTTCCTTTTTGAATCCTAGATTCAGTTAGCTAGTTTTGCAAGAAAAGAAGTGGAGTGACTAGCAATATTTTCATGTGCAAAAATTAAAAATATTTTTCTTTCATTCATTTTCAAAATAGATTGTTTTTGTAGTGCATATACATAAGTTATAACTTAAAAAAATCCCTGAAGAATCATTTTTAAAAAATACCTTTTTTCCAAATTCTAAGTTTAGAAATTAATAATGAAAGAAATCCCATCACAATATTTTACTAGAGAAGAAGAAAATACACAGAAAAACCAAGAACATAAATAAACCACTACATCCTAATCTTTGTTAGCTATTTTGGTGCATTAAATAACCTCATTCTGTCTGGGCTGGCCAGGTGAACCTGTTCTCCCACAGAACTTGAGCAACACAGCAAAAAATATCCAAGAGAGAATTGATGATGTAATATAATTTGACAAGAAATGAACAAAAAGGAACAAAAAACACAACAAACATAATTTGTCATCTATAATTTTAGTCAGGAGTTTAGAAAAAAATTTACCCACCTTCAATAACTTATGAACCGTTTGCCTATTTGCTGCTGCATTTCCAGTGTTTCTGTAACTGCTGTACCAAAGTGGTAAACAGAATTTTAAATGCAGGTTTTATACTTAATGTGTCATGCTTTCTTTCCGCTTAGAACACCCATAAAATGGTCTCTGCTCATCAGAAGGTGTATTCTGGGCACAGGCAGGTTCAACAGACTGAATAACTGTAGATTTCATTCTTGTTTGACTTCTTTGAATATAGGATCAAATCTTAAGGGGACTCTAAATTTGTTATATTCCTCCATATACAGCATTATATATAGTACTTTTGTTGTGAATTATCATCAACATTGCAGTGGACAAAGGAGGAAAGAATTTCAGTTGCAGCATAACAGACGTTAAAATATTTGCACAAATGGTAACATTTTAGGCAGTGAGAAAAATCAAATTTAATGTCATGTTACATACCAATGCACTGACATCATAGAAGGGTACAAAGAAAAATCATAGAAAAAATGCAGCAGGTCTTTTAATCTGCCTTTAGAAGTACCACCATTTAGACAGTTCTCTCGATTGCATAACTCTCTGACTGCGGGCTTGTTCATCTCAACGCAATCTATAACAGTCACAATTCTTTGGGAACAAAAAGGGAAAAGAAAATGTAAAGGATATGCTTAATGCTTAGCTAGAAATGGAGAAGTGGAAATCATTTTAGTACCAGTACTTCTATATTATGGATGGGAGATAATCACTCGATCTATCCAAGTTTCTCATCTTCAAGAAGGAACTCCCTGAGTATAAATTAACATTTTAATTTGAGTCAGCAAGGTGCTTTTAAGGAAAGTTTCCCAGTTCTCTCCAATTAACTTGTGTTAATTCAGATCTCATAGCTGTCTCAGAGTATACAATCTGGTTTGCTTTCGGATGAAACAAAACAGGAAAATTTACTCTGTGAATGCCCCAAATGCACTCCAGCTGCTGGTGGGGGTTCAGTCTGTGGCAACAAACTAGAGCCAGTCTGAAATGACCCCCCCAAAAAAACAAGCATAGAGTCAGCACTGGCTCTCATCAGCTCTACAGACCTGATCCTATTGTGGTGTACTACTCCCAGATGTAGCAGACACAGTCTCCCTCTCTTACAAGAGCTCCAGCTCCAGTCCTAGGCAATGAAGTGACACTTATGTCCAACTCCTTCCACTTGTCTTCTCTAGCAGCCTTTTTTCATCTCAGTTCCTGTGTTAAACACCGGCTTCTCCATGGGATGTTGTCTCTGCTCTTTCTTGTCTCTAAGTGAAACTGGTTGACAGATGTTTGCCTCTCATGATTTTTACTTTAAAAAACTACATAACATTTGTATTAACATCAGTCATACAAATGGAAAACATAAATAAATTAACAACAATGACTTTGAAAATAAGAAAAAGTTCTGCACTCACTCTAGGTTTGGTAGTTCACCCTTATTTTTTTTTCTCCTTTGGGAAAAGTGAAGTGGAAGAAAGAGAAAAAAAAATGAGATAATATGGGCAGGAAAAGCACTTTCAGTTTTTATGTATGTCTATATCACTTTTCTACCATGAAAATAAGACGAAATATTAAAAAAGGGAAAGTGGTTAAAATACATTATTTCTTTTAATGTTTACCTAAAATTAGGAAAAAATACTGTTTTGATAAAGACCTGAAAATAAAATAAAATAAAAAATTCAAAGTAATTAGCTTTCGGGTCTTTAAAAAATATCTTTATTTTTAAGCTAAATATAAACAAAAATAATGTGTTCTCTTCACATGTTCAACAAATCCTTTATTCAGTGAACAAAATTATATTGAAAGATATGTGAACTTTTTTTTTTCTTTTCTTTTTGTCCTTCTTTTCTGCCTAGAAAAACAATACATGCTTTCAGGTAACCTGAATTAATTTGCTCTCTTTGGTGACTGGGTTCAGTAGATCAATTATCAGTGATTCAGGTTCTCAGCTCATAATACACAAGATATAACTGAATTCAAGTTACCAGTTAACCTTTTCTCAGATGGATTTTGGTACCTGTAAACTTTTGTGAGAAAACAAAAGCAAATATTGCGTTATTCTGTGCTCCCATTGTTGAAAATGCTTGATAGTTTGAAAGATCAACAAGTTTGCACAAATCCAAATGCAGAGCTTGTAAACGCTTCTGCAGACTGTGGTGAAAGTCAGAGACCTTTGTTTGGCCTTGAATTGAAGCCAAACCCACAAGCTCTTCATACACTTCAAATTCCGTTGTTCTTCTAGAAAGGGAAAGAAAAGCATTTGAGCTGTAAATGTGCAATCAATAGTTTTGTCTGTCACTGGGGAGAACTAGAGTGATATTTCTGCTATGTCCTTGAACTGGAATGCTATGTCATCAGGTGCCTCTGTTACTCTTCATTGGATCATCATTTGGCTTAAGCACAAATTGGCAAACTTCTGAATTGTTTCAGGACACTTTTTAAGTCTTGTAGCACTTGTGTCTGGTTTTACAAATCCCCATATGTGAAGGAAAAGCCTTCATGTTTTTGCTGCCTTCATGTTTTGAATTTATTTTATGTCTTACTTGTTTCTTTGCCTCTGTTTATCCCTGATCATTGGCCTTTTGAAGGGCTTTTTTTTTGTGTGTTATTTGAAAACTGGAGAGAAATACACGTTTCTAACAGCCAAATTCATGTTTCCTGAGAAAGCTGAAATACTTAGCATTTCTGTGATTTTGCTTCATGTTAACTTTTCACAATATTTACGTAAAATATGTGATACCACCTTTTAAAATTTTTCCATTTAGCCCCTGAAAAATGAGACATGCCTGAGTTCTGCCATGCTTAATGTATAAATACAAAGTAGTATGGATGGGAGTAGCTGAGTTCTATTGACATCACAGGACTTAAGGATGTCAAATAGAAACCAGGTGGGTTTCCCTTTGAAAATGAAGGCACCTGAGAAAACCTGTAAATGAAACAAAGACAGAGAAAAAAAGCCAGTAAGAAAGCCACAGAAGAGATTAAAACCAGCAACAAATGAAAGTATGGTTCCTGCCCTTTACAATGCTGTTGGCTCAGAGACACAAATGAATGAACAAATAAATATATCTTGATCTTTGCCTGTTCTTCAATTCTGATCTCAGTTTTCCAGGTTCAAGTAAAAGGAGACAAAGCACTCAGTTCTTCATTCTCACTCCCAAGAGATATTTTTTCAACAGTATCTGCAAGCAAAGAGCTGTGATCTCTTTATATCTTCATGAAAGAGCCTCTTACTGGACAGCCTGCCTGGGCAGATTCAGGTTCTGGATTACACTCAAGTCTAATATTTTACAAGTTGTTTTATAAACTTGCTAGATTAGTAAAAGATTCAAATGCAGGTTTGCAAAGCAAAGTTCTTAAAGTGGGAATCTCCAGTAGCCAGAATCATTAGATTCCTCCTTTGGCTGTGGCTACCCTTGCAGTTAATGTGTTCAGTGATACTTGCAACGGTATGGACCCTGATCTTGAAGAAATGAAAATAACCAATAATTTTACACTGGGCATTAAATAAATTTCCTATTGATACCAACTTCTATCTGTTAGCTGCCTTTCACTATCATAACACCATCATTTAAAAAGATAAAGGTCCAAATTTAAAGCAAAGGCATGATTTTTAGTAGTATGTTCTGCTAGGACAGTTAAAAAAATCCATGAAGCTGAACCATTTGAGTATTCCATGTCACAATTTTGAGAAAAGTAGAACAATGTCATTATCTGGATCAGTTAATGATCCTCATTTCATACAGACTGAATAATCAAATTTATCTTTCAGGACCAGGAACAATTTTTTTTTTTTCTTTAAACTTCTAATGATGAGAGGATTTTTATTAATTGTTTTAAAGTTGGGGACTTCTAAAAGGATTCTTTTCCTCCACACACACACATTTTGGCATATTTTATAGCTATGTCCACTAAAATGCCTGGAGAACTCTAGTCATGTACACTTATAAATTAAAATAACTATTATTATGAATTGAAATAGCTATTATTAGGTGAAAACAACCAAGGATCTTTGTAGACTTTCAAAAATCAGATTATTTTTCTTACTTGAAAAATTTGAGAATTAATACTAGCCTCTTGATGAAAAGTAACCAGCAGTGTCTTTTCCCCAGCCTACGCTGAACACAAACTTCAAAAAAGTACTTTCCAGTAATCTGTATGTTTGGACTATGACTCAAGATACAATCACTGTGGCCTTAGCGCAAACTTAAACAATGAGAGTACAGAAATTACAAGAATACTTTTTGATAATTGATAGCACAGGCCAATTTAAAAATGTACATTTCTTTCTTTGTTATTGTATATTCCTTTAGAAATCATATAAATGCATGTTATCTTTTTACTTGTAACTGCCTCATCAAATAATTTTATTCCTTCCCAGTGGAATATTTGGAAATGATTATCTGTACTTTAACCTTTACGTGACTCTGACTAGTGGGGCTTGAATGTCCCAATCTGTGCTGTCTTCAAGACAGTAATCCTACCTGTCTCTTCATGTGGAGGTGTTCCTGGTACTAGGATCGGTGACAACTTGGTGACCTAGGTCACTGATTTCTCCTGAAATAAAACTATGGCTACTGGTAAAGGAAATCTATCTCCCTCTTTTTGTTTAGTAGTTCCATTGGTAATAAAAATTGCACAACAATTAAGAACAATGATTGTATCTGCTGTGCTCTGCATGGGTACCTCTTCATGCATTAGTAATACAGGTATTCAATAAAACCCTCATCTGCTTTCAGCTGACAATTGTTTAACTTTTCTTTACACAGAGGCTCATGTTCTTTTTGCAGTATGACAAAGCTTAATGGAGGTGTTGTGAAATGCTTTCATTGAAGATCTTCTTTAATTATAGATGTCCTGCATGACAAGTTCTTCTTTAGCATATGTTTCTTCACTCCAAGAACATCAGTTGAAGTCAGTGATCAGCATGTAGTTGAGAGAAATTCAGTATATTAATAAATCCAACCCTGCTCTCCAGAACTTCCCTCTTCCCCTGAAATTCAGCCCCAGACCACCTGCATCAGTGTATATAAAGGTGCCATTCATACCAGGTGCAGCCTGTTGAATCACCACAAAAATCAAAACTAAGTTCTTTATTACTACATGCTACAGGAGTAGCTTGGCTACTCTTTCAGTGTTTCTCCTGTGACTCTTCCCTTTTCTGCAGCATACAACACTGTCTTCTGTGGAAAAATGTCAGCTTGTGCAACTGATCACTTTTCAATTTAAAAATTTTAGTTCAAACATTTTGCAGTGCATCTGTATCTATTTGGGTCTTTGCAATCCACTTTTCTTTCAGAGATTCAAAATGCGTTTTTAAAAACAGGTTGAATTTGAAAATATTTTCTACATTTTTCACACAGCTATACTTAAATGAATTTTAAGTCAGCATAATTGGTTTTACAGTGTTTAGAAAATGAAATATCCAGCGCAGACACACTGAAAAACATTTCAACCATGCTTGTTCCAAGTGAAAATGATTTATTCATTTACCATGTTAGTCAACTAGGTAGTGTGACCTAAAGGGATTGCGCACATCTACATTTGAGCCCTACACTGGCATATAACATAGATGATTTACATGAAAATGAGGAAATGTTCTCTTAATAAGTATTCATATAACTTGAGTGAGAAAATAATTCTGAGAGACTATTAAATTGCCTCTGCCTGTTTGTGTCAAGAAGGTATCAATTGTAAACTAAAAAGGAAGAAACAACCTCTTAAACTTGGGTATGACTAGTTTACGTGTTAGAAAGGCTGTGTAGGGAATGATGGGATAAAATTACAAATGCAAAATACATACTGGATCACTTTATCACATAACATGGCTGAGCTTACATGTGGTTAGAAACCAATCTGGGTTTGGGAATTGTTGTGGATTTTGTTTCCATTACTTCGCAGCTTGTAGTGCTGACAGTAAAGTTTGCAGAATGTCATAAAAGGTCAGTGACGGAGTTAACCCTCAGCCGTAACTGTATCTTAACTATGATGTAGAGGTTACAGAGACACGTAAATACAATTTTTAATGACAATATAATTCTATTACCTCTCTGGCTATTAGGAGTCAAATGTATTGCCTACAAATGCTTACATTCTGCATCTTAGAAGTGATATGATACCTTCACTAAATATAGTTTTGAAAGTTCGTATATGCTCATTATATGCCTTAAACCCCAGAGATATATTATACTTCTCCAAGAGCCTGAAGTCCTCACGTGGGTCCAGTTAAAGACTTAAGTTTTGAAGCCCCAGCCCAGATTAGGCCAAATCCTTAAATGACAATGAGACATAATTCTCTATATGCTGCATCTATAGGACATGAATTCTGTTCTGAGCAGTGTCAGCGAGACAGTAAAAAAAAACAAATGAACTTTCAATGCAAATTTATTTTTTGTTTAATTTATATGCTTAATTTTCAACATAAATATGGTTAAGTGCTTGCCAACAAAGCACTTGAATAGGAAAATTTGCAAAGCAGTTACAAAAAAGATTATTTCTCATTTACCTAGTTAAATTCTTACAGGAAGTGTTGGGAAGTCACAGGTATAAAAAGCCCTCATATTTATTGATCATATTTGTATAAATCAATCACAGATTTACATGAAAATAAAGTATTAGGTTTAATATAATCGTATAAAAGATTAAATGAATTAACTTAACTGGGCAAAGATTTTTTATTTTCTCAAATAGCAGAGAATATCCTTACTTGGTCTGTATTGGTATTCCTCAACTGACTTCAGCAGAGATATACAGATTTCAGAAACTGATGCTGTGGACTAACATGTTGAAAGACAAGATACCTTTAAAAATATTTTCATTTATATTTTAACATAAAGGTATTTTAACTTTAGCAGAATGTATTCCATCTTGTCATTAAGAGACAACTTGAAAGATAGCTTTACTGTCCAATGGAAATTCCAGCAACTGAACATTTCTAATAATGTTTCTCAAAAAAATAAAATAGAAAACTGAGAAACAAATCAAGCCTTTTGACAGATCAAAAGGCTGTGAGAAAATTAATCAGAAATGCTGAGATGTTTGTTCTCAATATTTTTTATTTACACAGCATTTTTGTTCATGCTTGAGCTGAAAAAGTTTCTAAAAAAAAGTCATAATATCCTCAGGAACAAGTATATGTGATCAAGGGCAATTGTTCAATTTTGAGTGGGAATATGAGTAAACTAGAAGAGGTCGAAAGGGCAATTTTTTTTACCAGATCCTAAACAGACTTTAGCACTCAAGGGTTTTTTCTCTTTTGCTTTTTAAAACTCAGGTTATTCTCACTTTCTTAGTGAAACACAGTTTGTAAACTTAAGCTTGGGTATTGGGTCTTAAGAACTTATTATTTCATTCCCATTCACTGCCTTTTATGCACACCATATGTCTGAAACCTTTATATTTTCCTCCTCCTCACCCAGAACTTTAGGGAAGAATTATCACGTTTTGTCTAATTTTTTTTAAACTCTTGTAAGAAGAGGTGAAGATGTAAACAAGGGCAGAATTGTCATTATAATGACAAAAGATATAGTAGTAAGTCACTGGCTCATGTGAAAGGCTCACAGAAGAAAAAGCCAGGTTCATATCGTTTTCTTTGTTAGCCCTTCCCCAAGACAGTTTAGTATAATCAGTTAAAGAATATGCTAGGTTTGTCTAATTTGGAAGCAAAGTCAGTAGAGGGGTTACCAAATGGGTTGTAAATGGGCAATTCTAGACATAGTTTATCAGACCTCTTGAACCATTCTTTCCCATTTATTAAAATCTCATGCCTTTTTCACAGTTATTTTCTGTCCTGTCCTGACCCCTGGATTATGGGGTCTGGTTGAGTCCTCCCTGTTTAACAAGATAAAGTTTAAATATTTGATCTAATCAAGTTTTCTAGACTCTGTCTGTAATAAGGGAGGAAGAGAGACGTCTACAGAGGTGAAATCATACTAAACCTATATGGAATATCTAAAACTTGCGGATGCCTTTTAATTATGAAGGCCTTTTCTAACTTTCATAAAGCTACAGCTGGGCTGATGAGGACCTACAGTGAATATATACATGAATCATCAGGTAATAATGCAAAAAATGTAAACATTCTTTGACTGTTTTGAAGAGAAAATGTACTCTCAACTTCTTCAGATGCCATGCTTCTCTCCTGTTCCTCTTTGTCCCAAATAAGGAGACAGGAGAATGCCAACATTTCATCTTTCCCATGAAATATATATATAATATATATGAAGTTTTATGTTGTGTTTTGCGTTTGGAGAAACAAGGTTAATTAATTAATTAAAGCTAACTTTTAGTGACATACTTCACAGAATTATGGTTAATCATCATAATGCTTACTTTTCTGTGAGTAGACATTTTTTTCTAAGGCAAATCCAGTGGAGTAATATTTTTATTCTTCTGGTGGATTAGCAAAATTAAGGTGGTTTGATTACTTTAACTACAAATTTTGAAAGCTGGAATAGAATTCAGCTGTAACTTTTGTAATGGCTAATTGTAAAAATCTATCCTTTTCACTCTTGATGTGCATTTCATAGTTTCACCTTTCACTTCTGTGTATATTATTCCAGTATGTTTGCCTTAAAAAAAAAAATCCCTCTATGTGCCTCCTCAGTTTTACATCAGTGTAGACTCTGCAAATGTAGGAAACACATATTTTAGCTCTAAAGAAATATAAAAAGATTCATTTTTTCATGTTTTGACTCCAGAATTTATATCTTTGAAATTCATTCAATGTGTTGAAGTAGAAAGTCAGATCTCTCTGTCACCTGTATTTCCAGTGTTATGTTGTAAACAGCAGCATCTTGATACACCCTGACAATCTTCTCCACAATGTCCAAACATCTGAAAGTATAAGTACTTTATATTGTATATGTGTCTTTGTTGTCTATGTTTTTCATATTTCTCATGTCTGATAGTTATATTAATACCAATGTGTTACTTCAAAGGAAAAAATGTTATTTTAATAATATTTAATATGGATAATTAGCATACTTAGCACCACAATATTAGGAAATTTGGCAAGTGATTTGTTTGTATGTGTTGCTTACAAATTTAAATATTTTTCCTTGCAGCTCCAATACTTTATTAAAAGCTGCTCTACATTTTTTCCAAGTTTCATTTTATTTTGTTTGATGAGCAATTATTACTTCTAACGTACTTGCAAAATGTTGTCATTAAATACACGATGAAAATATTGTGTCTGCTTTGATGTAGTATTTGATTCCTCAGCTGAAGAATTACTGTCTAAATGTGTTAAACTATATGTACTTAATGTAAGAGAAAAATATAAATATGGACAAGAAAGAAGGATTGGCTGTCTAAAATGGAATAAAAACATACTTCCTTATTTTACACGTAAAAGCATTAGCACAGATTAGTATTTAAATAGTTTGGGTCTGATTTACAGGGAACTGTGTGCAAGAAAGCTTTAATGGTTTAATGATACATCTTTTCCATGAAAAACCTTTTTCCTTGACAACTGTGTCCTGTACATGCATGACAAACACCAGTGTATGTATTTATGATAAATTGCTTACACACATGAAAACCTAAAGCCTCCTGAAAATTAGGTCAGTGTGAACAAACAAATGCTGGGTGTTACAGAGAGTGTACCCTCTGACACATTTCTCTGAAGAAGAATATCTTAATACGGGAAAAATCTGCAAACGTCTTCAGTTCCATCTTTCTTTGTATTCTTACTCTTTTCCAGTTTTAAAAAGATGGCTAAAAGGTTTTTATTGTTTTCCACAGAATACACTGATAAAGAGATTGTTTTTTCATATAAAATACCAGAAGTCTCCCATGGACAGTCTGCTTCCCTTTACACTCTCCTGCAGTCCCTGTTTCTACTTAGAAATATGAAGTCTTGGAGAGAATGCTTTCAGAATTTTTATTTTCTCTCCATTCAATCAATATTTTTCAGAAAGTTGATCCCTCTTGCCTTTTGATTTTCCTTGTACCTTTTTCTGCTTCTGTTTTGTTTCCTTCAGCCAAGAGCAGAATACCTTTCTCCTTAGATCCAGTCAGCTCACTGCAGAGCAGTAGCAGTGACCCACAAACACCACTGACCATCTGAAGACACTGTAAGAAAAAGTTCCTCTCACAGAGTTTTCAGTGGGATGAAAGGACTCTTTCCCTAAAAAGACCAAAAAGGCTATCAAGTCCAAAACCAGTCTTTTATATGAAGAATGACAGAAGGCCTGTCTTAAAAATTGAGAAAACAGCAGAAAGCAAAATGTTTCCAACAAAATATTGCTCTGCCCTCTGTGTCCTTGCAGGGCAGGTTCTTGCTTCCGGGTCTGCTTTCACTCAGCTCAGTGGTTTTCTGAGCTGTGGCAAATACTGCGCAATTCCTTCTGTCCCTAAGAAGCCTCTTTTTCTGTCACTCTTGGGAATGTGTTTGTTCCCTTTTCCTCTCAGAGGTACCTCAGTCTTTTCTTGTACTGCACACTCTGAGCTTCTCATGACTCTTTCAGCCTTTTCTTCTTCTGGGAATAGAAGTTGTTCCAAGCATAAGCAGGATCAAACCTCGGTGCCAATATCATCCAACCTACTTGTTCTTTTTTTTAAGGATGTGCAACATGCAGACCAAGAATAAATTCATCAAACGTATGCTCTTCCTCACACATATCTTAAAACAATACTAAGCACATTAATTATTAGTGGAGGAATAACTTTAAAATACAGTATGAAACCCATGGTCATTACCTTCCGTGTGATCTGTCTTGCCATCTGTCTTGAGTACTAATAGAGAAGCAAGGTTTTAGGAACAGCTTGAATAAAAAGGTATAAGGAGTTTAGAAGAAAGGAAGACATTCTAAAAATAGATTTTATTTGTTCTTGAGTCAATTAATATTCCTCACTGCTTCATCTGGTTAAAATATCTCTAACAAATTACTTGCAACGCACTGGAACTATTTTTCGCTGTTTGTATTTTATCTTAGAGACAAGGAACCTTTTTGCTACTGTTTTGTTTCAACAAATTGCAACCCACAGGACAAAACACTTCAGTTGCTGGGTGTGATGGGCTATCTAAATCGCATGATATTTTTTATGGTCTTTGACAAACAAAATGTAAAAAGCCTGACAAGCAGAAAATCCTAAATACTAAAAAGCGAACTTCTGTACATTCCTCTTCAGCGTGTGAGTGTGGTTGCCATGAAGCGATGCAGAGCCTGCAAGTGGAAGTGCCCTGACTTTGTCTTTGAAGCAAGTGTATCAGAAAAAAACTATCCTGCTTCTCTCCAGCTAGGTTTTATCAGTCTAGTCATGCTGTCTGGAGTCTGCTCACATAGTGGATAGCTCTTTCCTCCACTCTTGCTTCTTCAGAGTGGTTTCAGTGCTTTCCTGGATTCAAACAACTCAACAGTCTCCCGTCATGCTCTCCCAGATTTAGCTCTGCTGCCTGCTTCTTCCTGACCTATTCTTTCAAGTCTTCCAGCTCCAACAGTTTGGCAGACCTTGCACCACATTACATCTCTCCACCTTGCTTCCTTCACCCAGAAACTCCTTCCCAATGGGTACACTCATTTTTTCCCCAAGGAAAAAGCAATCTACCTCTCCCTCCAAAGAGTCTGCCCTACCACAGGGCACTATAACCAGTGCTAGGAAGAAATCTTCTCCTTGCTGCCCAGACACAGCATATTTAACAAAATATATGATCTATGACATTTACAGAGTAAAGATAAGCTAAAGAGTTCTGCCTTTTATTAGAGATGCATTTATGTAAGGTAGTAGAAAGAATATTAATTTAACATTAAAATTGGCATTTTTTTTCCCCTGCACTTCTGCTTAGCTTTTTTCTGAAGTACAGGCCAGAATTTTTCTCTTTTCAGAACATTTTGGAAAAGATCCCTATTAAGCCTCAAGATTAATGTATGTAAAACCACACAAAGTGGATGTTGCCAGTTCCCAGGCATATCATGCACAGACTGTGTTAAGAATAGTAATCAAAGAGGTATACAGCACTGTAATTAATATAGGACATTGTGAACAGTGTAAGATACATTATGGATGTATTTTAAATAAAAGCTATCAAGCTATACATGTTCTTCATATGTTGCCATTGTAAATATTTTAAAAGGCAGAGTTTCAGTGTAACAGCCTGTGGAAGAAGTCACAGGTATAATAAAGGAGACAAGTTCTAAAATGATACGGAGCTTCTGAGATGCAATTCTGTAAATTCAGAGGGCAAGAATGAAATCTAAAAATCTGATACAGAAGACACAGGCATGATGAGATATGCAACAAAGGCTTTCATAATACAGTTCCTAAAAGAACTCAACTCTTGGTATACTTGATGTAAATTAACACTCTTGGTGGTGTGCATTTGGTTCTGTATATCAATTAAATAGTAATTCTGGTTCTTTCTAATGTAGATAACAGTGGTACAATAAGAACAGTCATATTTGAACACTCAGCATACGCCTGTTGTTTCTCATGATTTCTGTGTTCCTTTCAGATTAATTGCTTGCTTTCCTCTGTATATGAATGGAACTTACTCTTCGTTCCTAGACCAATGGCTCTGTAAAACCACCAATTGCTTGAGCATGTTGCTCAGATTATTCTTTACAAGGGTATGTCTATAAAGCACAGTGGAGATGTGTTGGTGTCATGACATGACATGTTCCTGCTAATTCTAAGGAGTAAAGATACACATAATACAAGTTTTAGTGGTTACAGAATCTTCTGCAGAAGTCTTGCAGTGACCCGTGGTATGCAACATGAGTGCTAATGCATGCTGAAGCTTGTGCTACTGTTTAATCAGTGTTGTTTTCCACATCAGCTGCTGGTATGTTGCACATCAACAGTGCTGTAACTTTATCACATAGTTAATCATAACTAGCCTAAGAGAAGTGGAGAATCATCCTTGCAATCAATCAAGCAACTTCACCCACAACTGTCCTTCACTAGGCTATCTATGGGTTCCTCTCAGTGTGTTAAAAAGGATGTATTTCACAGTTTTCTCTCCCTAGTCTTACACAGAGCTGCTGTCAGAGATAGTGCCATGAGGTAAATATTTTTTAAAAGTAACATCTAAATGGAACAACAGCTATTAATGCAGACACTTTTGAAGATGAATGAAAGCAGCATCTGGCTTCAAGAGCATTGTTAGATCTCAAAACTATAAGAAGATTTCTAAAAAATTCACTGATCTTTGTCTTTTTTCATCTCTGGATTATCCATTAAATGTGCTGTTTTGTCAGGATATATGTCTGGCTGGTCTCATTCATAGCCTGTACCTGAAGGTTGGTGTCACATGGTCTAAATCAATTCAGAAGAAGGAAAGTCTGAGACAGGAAAATACAGTGCAGGAATTTGTTGTTGGATGCTTGCAAGGATTATCAGCTGCCAGGCAAAACAGTCTGAGTTCTACAAGCAAAGTAGGCAAGCTGCCAGCTCATCCCAAAGTGAAAACCAAGCTCCAGTCTATTCCCTTGCTCTCTCTCTTCCAATGATTACAGAATACAATCGAGCACTAGCTAAAAGCTTTGCTGTAAGCAACAACTAAACGATACATCATGGCAGATATGATCTAGCTGAATTGATTTGTTCATGGTTTATTAATTCATAATAAGTAAATCTCTTAATCATTGTAACCTACAATGTTCCAGTTTGCATCATGGAGCAGTCTTGAAGTACATGACCTAGATTCCTTTTCACTGAAATTAGAATGGGAAGCACATTACAGGAGCTCACTTAGTTTTTTCCAGCTGGTAAAATGCATTTATTCTATTAAATTGAACTAGAAATAGCCCAAAGTAAGAGCTTAAGATCCATAGAATGGGGATTTTTGATACTGACTCCAGTTGTTTGCTTGAAAGATCTGCTCCTTTTGCACCACAGAAAGGCCTAATGGAGGCATTTCAGGTTCGTTTTCATTAGAATAAATTGAATTTCTGTCCTTGAAATTTTTATGGATAACAGTGGACATCAGCTGTTCTAATATTTCTTCCAAGGCATTGTGTCAGACACTATGGTCTGTAATTATCTGGGCTATTTTTACCTCTTTAGAACATTGACACAGTGTTGGTTCTGCCCATCCACCACTTAAGGCTACACTAAACTTGGAAAGAGTATTAGTACCTCAGTCAACCCTATGAATCTCTTGTCCAAGCTGCTTGCCTCTGCTTTTGTTGCAGCTGGGTCTATGAATCCTCAGTCTGGACCAGGCACATGTTGTTTAGCTACGTTACAAATACAGAAGAGCTCTGGACTAGACAGACCTAGTCCAAGAGCTAGCTAAAGATAGCACTCTGCCTTTTGGTTAGCCAGAAGCCAAAAAGTATCTAGGAGACACAGAACAATCTGAAAATATCATGTTTTTTTCAGGGTATAATATGGGTGTCTCGTAATGACCTGGGTGCGTTGTGCTATAAGAGGGCCCATAAGGACAATGGTTCCAAACAGAAAGGGAACGAAAACACAAGACACAAATCTGTGTGAAGCTAGGGTTCACTAGTTTCACAAGCTCAAGGAACAGTTTTTTAAACAGAAATTCGTATTTTTTTATTCCTCAGGTTTCTAATACAAGTATACAGGCCTCTTAGAAATTCCTTTTACATTCCAATAACTTTGAACTTAAACCTCATCTCTGCGTTTTTCTACTTCTGGTATCATCTTAAAGCAGTTCACTGCAAAAAAATCTGTTGAATTAATGTCCCTATCATGAGTGTTTCAGGATTTCAAAAGTTTTAATCCATTGACCTACAGAAATTTCTTTCTGTTAGTGTTTCTTGAGTAGTGGAGTCTACCTTCTCTATCACTGGTATATTTCCAGATGTATCAGATTACAATGAAGTTTCAACATCTGCTTTCATTTGTTCATTTGCTTCTATTTGTTGGGGGGAGGTTGTGGTCCCTGTCCCCCCTGTCACCCCCGTTGCCCCCAAATTCATGTCTTGATATTTTCTAAAGATGCCCTAGTGAGAATCAGGAAATTCATTGCATTGCCATAGCTTTATAGAATTCTGTTTAATCTATATAATTTTATCAGCGGCTTCCTAATCCTTCTTTAGATTTATGTGTCTCTGGTGTTTCCAGCTTGTTCAACTAACAATCAAACATTTCATGGTTGATCTTGTCTGCACTTTGTTCATTCAGTTGGTAAACTTGGCTATCAATTGATGCAGAAAGGAACATACATGCCTTGAGTAGCTGGTTTCTAATAAACTTTGGTACATCATAGCAGTACAGAGAAGGATGATGTTTGACCACATACTCTCTGCTAAGAAGTCACATGATTTTTCAGCTGCTGTCCATCTTCTTGGTTGCAGTAAAGGAATGGCAGAAAGGTTTGTCAGGAACAAGAAAGTAGAGTAATTGGAAGAAAATCTACTGTACTGACTTAAAGTAAGAGCTTGTTCTCTCATTAGAACTGGTATAGCTTGTAATAATCTCAAAAATATTCAGACTATTCTTTGAGAGTTAGGGAGCTGAAAACAAGCTTTTTTCTGCTCCATCAAATGAAAACTGCATTGTGTGCCTAAGACCTTGTTGATTATGGACATGGAGATACATACATATGTATGTACATACCTGTAGATTATACATACAAAGAATGTAAAAAGTAATGTTTTAAAAGTTCTGAACCTTCATATGGACATCTTAAACATTCAGAGATTGGGCTACATCAAACACTGGGACAATGTAGCCTGACAGTACCTTAGCTTCACCACTGACACTTTTTTAATGGTTGTTTTTACTGTCTGGTCTAATCTTATTTGATACTTTCAACAATTTAAGGACTCCTTTGTAGAAGTTTCAAATCTTGCATCTGTGTAACTTACTAGAAGTGTAACCTGACAGCAGGGTGGAATCTGTCTTAGCTTCTTTTCATAAAGGGATCAATAGCACTTTACACCTAATCTTTATTTCAGCTTTTAGGCTTTTAATGCATCATTTGCTCCCTTTTGACACATAGGGAGAAAAAAAGTGTTACAAAACAACAATATAATTTTTCCTTCAATATAATTGACAGGAAACTTTTTCTTTAGCTCTGTGGAAAGAAAAATCTAAGAGTTAGGGTCACAGAAAACATTTATTTTGTTTTTCAGAAGACTGGGCAAAGGAAATGACTTTTCAATCAATATAAAGCTAGTCAATCAGAGAAAAAGACAAAAACTGAAAAACAGTACAGAGGAAATTGAAGGGCCTTTTGCACTCTATGCACAAGGGTGAAGAAAGCATTTTTCCTAGACTATGCATGAGCAACTGCTCTGCTAGTTGGCTTCCCCCATCTGAATCAGCAGGAGCCAACATGGGGAGAAAGGGAGACAAAAGATGCTGAGGGTCATTGAGTTAACCAGGCTTGTCATCATTAAAGACTTCTGTTTAGGGTCTCCCTCTGTTCCTGCATGCCACCCTGACGACACTGGAAGGGATGCTTGACATTTGAACTACGAAAGGAAGTCATGGTCTGGGAATTTTTGTCAAATAAAGGAGTCATAGTGAATATTTTATTCAAACACGTTCTAGCTTTCCACTAGGCCTGTTAGACAGAAGACCTTTTTTTTTTTTTTTTTTTTTTAATTTTGTGAATCTATATGAGGATAGGAATGTCTGTTATTATTCACATTACAAACATACCTAGATGGGCCTCTCTGTTACTTAGCACACTTTGGCAGTTTGCAACACAGTGAAACACTGTTAAATTTGTGACTGGGGAACTCAGAAGTTTCCTCATAATTGGAAACAAACCTGAAGGCAAGAAGACACCAGCACCATTCCTGCAGGAGACGGCTAGCTGAGTATATTATCAGGTGCAGCTAAAACTACCCAAACCCTGAACTATGTGATGTTTATTGATTTCATTTATGTTTTAGCTTATTATTTTCAAATACAAGACAGTCAAAGTGTTAAACTGAAGAATACAGATAAGAAATAACATAGCAACACAGCAGCTATGTGAGAAAATAGATGGTGCTAGAGACAAAAAAGAAAATCTCTGTCTCTACCAAAATAATGTAATTAGCATTTTTGGATGCTTGTTTGAATTTTTATAGGATTATTATTTTCTTATATGGTAATAGGAATTCAAGGCATTGGAATTTGTAGGCCCCATTTTGTACATTTTACATATTCCTCTGTGATAAAGATTATTTTCAACCATCATTCCCAGAGGGCTGGTTCATTTCCCAAGTAGACTTGGAATGCTTAACGACATGGGTTTGGAATTAGAGGATTTTGGATGAAGTGGGTTGCTCTTAAGTATGACAGGCTTGTTTTCCTCACAGATTTTGAGATTAATCTGACAGTTCTTAAGTATCAGCTTTGTCCCTGCCTTGCAGATATCTGTCAATTTTCACCTCCTATTCAAGTATTGAGGAGATGGGCTAAACCACCGTTTCAGTCCAGGGCAGCTATACCTTTCCCTAGCCAACATATTTAGGTCAGTGTACCCATTCAGATGGACCATTCCACCACAGCTTCCACTTTCGCACTGCCTAGCTTGCAGGTGATATGGCAGCTATGCATCTGCATTATGTAGGCTCCTCACTGGTACAGTTCAACAGGCGGCTGCCCACCTGCCCTGCACCTTTATAAGGACAGCTTCTCAGGCCATATGGCACCGTCCATCAATGCACAAGGTATGGAAAGAGAGCTTTTATAAAATGCCTTTGCATAACAAGACCTTCCTCTCTACAGAGAAGAAAATTGTTTCTTTTTACTGCTCACAAACTAATAGGAAGGTGAACTGTGAGCAGCCAGGTAACAGTTACCACTGAAATCCATCTCAGTTGGTGTTTCTCATACACAGTGAGCAATGATTTCAGCTTTCAAATTTTACTTAGTCTTTAGACATATACGTGGCTACTTAAAGCAAATTTTCTGACAGAGAAAGGAAACCCTGTACACGACAAAATGTGTGTGGGGGGTTTCTGTTACCTCAGTTAATTGGAAAACTTAGGAAAGTTCAGGAAAAGGTTAGGCAAACACTGATTAACCCTCTATCCACTCACAGGACATTGTGTCCTGGATTAATTTGCTGAGAAGAAAAGACTGAATGAAACCTCCGAGAATTTACCCAATTTTATATAATCTATGAAGAAGAATTGAAGAATGCCAGATAAGATACAAGTAAGAACACGAACTAATATAGATTTTGAAACAGGAATGGGAAATATGACCCAGAAAGGGCAAAGTTAAGAATATTTATGCCAGTATTTCAGCATAAATGCTTACTATTAGGCAGACATTCTAGTCTAAAGCAAAATCAGATAAAAGGTGGAATTTGAACTACATTACTTAGAAAAAGGTGAGGGATCAAACAGTGCAGTTAATAAATGTAAATAAGAAAACCAAGGAGTCTGAAGTTCTGTTAATGAATCCTGATTAAAGCCAATACTTTTGAAGATACCTAATGGGGACTCACCTTAGTCATGACCATTTCTTTGAGCCGATAATCTTGGTCTATCAAAACCACTTAAAACTCTTAATATCAGACACCTAAACAAACAGGTCAATACCAGAAGCACAAGAACCTGTTGCCCACCCTTATGGTAAACCTAAGTGATCAAATCCTTTAAAACTCAGGCATTTAATACAAGAATCTAATCCAAGACTTCTGGCACAGAATAAATGTTGCAGGATCGTCATGAATGATCTGAAATACTCACATCTCCCCAGATCAGAGAATAAATGTCCTGCCTGAATCCAGAAAAGCTGCAACTGTCATAACTTGCCTAGAGCAGTGCTTTCCAGACTGGAAAGCAAAGGTGGGGCAGGGAGCCCATAGTGCATAGCCTTTGTGTTCATGTGTTTCAGTTCTTCCCCAAAAGAGAAAGATTTGAAAGTATATGTATTAGATCAGTCATTAGGTTGTACTCTCTGTCTAGATTGCTAACAGAAGTCCTGCTATGAGTTATGATGATGAGGTCATTGCACAAACCTTCAAAGCACCAGGTCATTGAAAACTCCAGCCTTATTGGGAACTAGTATTGTTTGCATTAGCCCTATTTTGTGAATGATCAGAGACCTTCCAACTGTTCCTGAGCCAGCACCTCTCCACAGTCCCTCCTTGCCTATTCCCTGGCTGTGGCATTTGGTGAAAAGAAGTCTTGCCTTACCTCAGAGCACTGCAGCTGATTGGGATGATGTTGTTGAGGTTGCACAGGAAAGAACATTCCAGCCATCAAGTACTCGTGCATTATTTCTGCAAATTAACTCTTTTTTTTTTTCCCATTGACATTTTCCACCCATCATATTAGATAATGTTATAAGTCTGAAAGATTTTTTAAAGGGCTGCAATCCAGCCGCCTTCTATGCGTACACAAACCATAGCATTAACTATGTGACAAGCGATAAAGAACTGAGAAGTAATTTCTACAGAAAGAAACAATTTCTCCAAATTCCTTTTGATAAATAATATTTTATTCCCTGCAAGTATAGGTCCTAGAATTCATTCTGTCTGTGTCCAGGTACTGAAAACTGCATGGACAGATGTTTCTGTGTGCACAAAAAGATTATATTTCTACAGTCTCTATAACTGATACTGTTCAGACTCCTTTCTTAAGAGTACCAAACATTTTCTGTACCATTGAGTGATTTATAGGCTTTACCACTGTTGATAAAAACATTTGTGAATTAAAATCCTTGCTTTTGATGTTTGTAGGCAGAGTCAGTCCTGAACTTCACTGTTTATATAACTACATTTTAAAGCATTATCTTCTGAAGTCATGGGTTATTTCTTAAAATAAACTGATCAAAAAGGAAACAAACCCTTCCAGGACAAGAAGTATAGAAAATAGATAGACTAGCCATCTTAAAATAAAAGTTTTTTTTTTCAACTCCAAACAATTAAAATTGCTGTAATAACTTGTCATTAAGTAGAATATACATTAAAAGGAGTGTCAGATTCTCAGTGGTAAAAAGCATTCTTTCCACCGTGAAGTTATATGAGACATTGCTGTCATCTGATCCCACACCTTACTTCCTTAAATACTTTCTGCATTTGAAAACTATAATTTAGTAATAGTTGTATAGCTAGATTAAAATATATCTTGTGCATCATCTTATATTTCATAAAAATTACTGATTTTGAAAAACCATAGATAGCTAGATTCTAGAACTTCCCCAGTACTTGAGTTATGTAGTGTCAGTGTATTAGTCTGCAAAATTATAATTTAAATAATAAATGAAAATCAGAATCACTTCCCTGAGAATCAGCAGTAGTTTAGCCATTCATTAAGTGGGAGCATGATCAGGCCCAAAACTAGAGCAAAATTTAGCAACACCATTGCCATGGGAAGTCTGGGAACTAACAGGGAACTTCAGGAGCTGATTTTTAAATGGATGCCAGAGTATCAGTGAACCAAAGCAGACTATACATGTCTGTGCAAGAAAAGACAATCTATTTCCAGATCAGCTCTCTTCAATACAGAAATTTTGTTGTACACTTCAGTGGCAACTGTTTACCTTACCAGTCCAAGGTGGGAATAACATAGAGAAAGTTGGAGAGAAGTGTGCTAGAGGAAGAGGCATCCACAGAACAGGAGATATGCCTTAGTCTCCACTGCAGACAGCAGATAGTCACAGAAGCGTTAAATAATCTAGATATCTTTTTACCTTCCTGGACTGAATTTCCTATATGCTGGCTATCTAGGAGCAGACTTCTGAATACATTAGTTGCACATGTGTTCCAGTTATCCTGCTGAAGTCAATGTAGTTAGTTTCTCATGTGCTTTGATGGGGCACAGATTTAAGTAGCTGGCTGAACTAGATATGGGCCACATTTTTTCATTTGTAATGTTAATTGTAAAATTATCAAGCCATTTTAAAAAGATCAGTCACAACATCTGAAGGTACGCTTTTCTGTGGCAGTAGATTCCCTGGGCTAGCTATTTTTTGGAACAAAATAGTTTAGCATACAGAAAACCAGCACTACTACAAAAATGTTGTAGCACTAATTAATGTTAGTGTGAATGTATTAGTGTGCATAAGCCACTGTACAATTCTTCCTTCCCAAAATCCCATAGAAAGTTCTTTTGATTTCGATGTATTTGTTTCACTTTCTAGTTCACTCATTTTGTATCAGTCCTGAAATATCTGGGCTGAACTGTGGGACTGTAATGAGATGTGCATATATTATAGAGTACTGCTGGTGTAGAAAGGTTTTTTGTTGGTCTGTGTTTTGTTGGTGGTTTTTTGTTTTTTTTCTTCCCTTGGCCTACTGAATTTTATAAAATGTTTACTGAGAGATGCCCAGTACTCTCACTTCAAATAAAGCAATCAGTTCTAAACAGCATTGACTCAGGGGGTAGCCCTCAGCGATAAGCACTAGTCTATTTAGACTGTTCTCTATTCTGTTTAGGCATTTCTTCATTTCAGACTACATGGGGTAAGGGCAGGAGCGAGTACAATGATGTGGCCTCAGTGCTAGGCCTCAGAGCGTACCCTGTGACATGGCCCCAGGCTCTTTTCTATTAAGCTGACCTTATGTCTCAAAGCCTTATGACCTGTGACACCACTCAATTGTTATTTAATCAATTCAGTCAAAATTAAAAAGGTGTATTTTTATTTGCCTTAACACCTTTTCTTTCTGGTATTTGTTTTGGTGACCTTTGAGTATTGGATTTCAGCTGTCGATAACACACCACATGCCAGATTGCTTTTTCTAATAAATAATGAAGCAACTTGTGAGGATTATTTGGATTGCATTGATGTGGGCTAGAAATAGTCTGCAAACATAGCCCAAAAAGAACAATGCAGCTGCATATTCTTAGACCAACTCACAGGAAACACAGCAAGAGAAGAAAAGAGCTATAGACAGTGACTGAAACCAAACTCCTCACATTTTTATACAATTACCTGTATAGTATCTTCACCTTGAGCTTGAATTTAAAAGAAAAGGCTCTCTTTTACTTGCTAAAAGCGAAGATTGGAGAGGTCAGCTATAGACAGCAAAAGAAATGAATTTAATCTTTTGGCTCATTTTGTAAAAAGGTTAAAATTATCTCTTGCCTTTACCATAGAGGAATATTCATTATTTATGCAAATGATCAGGAACAGAATCATAACTTTATTTCTCTTTATATTTTAGTGTATTGCATTTAAAAAATATTTCAGTTAATATATCAGTCCTTGTTTGGAGAAGTATTTATGGGTATTGTTACACACATGCTAGACACGGTACAAATGTGTGATAATTTACTGCTTCAGAAATGTACAGTCTTACAATAATAAATGAAATAAAAATGAGTCACAGTTCTTAGAAATTTAGTAGCAATGACTACAAAACAGATGAAGTTCCAAAGAACATTTGCATAGTTCTGCATCTTATTGATTTCCCCATACCTACACAAGTAAGGCTCAAGACCAAGCCAGACAACATCAGTGACTACTTTTGAAATTTCATCTGGTGATATTTTCTCTTTTTAGGCATTTCTGTGCCATTTTACCTTCTCACCTCAAGTTGCAATGTGGAATTAAATTCATGCATTAACTCAAATTAACTATGATTAAAGTGGTAGATAATCTTTATTTCATTGATCCGGTAACTGTGACTCTGAATTTAAAACCTTTCCGTCCTGCAGCTCCCCACATGCAGAAACACATATTTGTTGTCTGTACTACAAAGCTCCAAGCTTTCCAAAGGCATCAGGAATATGGTTTGACAGAGAAACTTTGATTCTGATGTGCCTGAACCTTTTTGCTTTCCTTATTTAGAGAAAACCTCAATTTTTGTAACGGTGGCAACAAAGAGTAAGTTCCAGGGCTGCTCTTTTCTGAGTCTAAACTGTATTGCACTGTACACAGTAAGTAATAGCTGCATGTCCTGGGATTTGGCAAGAGCAAGTTTTAATCTCTTTGAGCATCCCCAGGAGCTACAAATGGGAGTGGGAAGAGAGAGGATTGCACCCCTGTTGCCCTTTCCCCTTCACAGTCTGTGCTCCCCAGGGTAGCACAAGTATTTATAAATTAGTGACATTTATTTATAAAATGCCTGAGACGTGCACCACTTTAATGTATTAAAAAATTACATTAATGTAAACTCAGCTTCATACATCACTGAACATTATTAATTGGGTGTGGGGATGTGTGAAGGGGGATGGGATAATTAGGACTGACTGTCTTTTGAATACCTGCAGTGCAAGCAGAGGAAGTTACACAGACTGAGCTCCTACAAACGTTTCTTGATAAAAAGGAAAGAATTGAAGCAATAGAACAAGTAGTGTGATCTTCTATGTTTAGCTCCGGAGGTGTCTCTGTATCTTTTACTCAGAGAAAGACCAGAGCCTGAGGATTAACCGGGTCAAGGATTTTTCTACAGTTTGTGTAGAAAACAAAACACTTACAGTCACAACATAGCACAAACATGATCAAAAATATTTTTTAGCATAACAGCTTAAGTATTAGGTTGGAGAATCTGTAGTAAGTAAAATGTGACCGAACATGGATATACCCATGCTTTGCACTACAAATGACTGACACACATACTTTTCAGGGCAAATCCTCCTGCCCTGAATATTCAGTCTGTACAACTCTGAGTTATGAAAAACTATATGAAATGATAGCAGCTTTTGAGCTAAAGATATTCATTCTATTCTGTGCTTTTGACAGGAGGCTGGCATATTGGTATGCCCGATGGCTTAAAATTTGGAAGCAATGCACATATTTGAGTCATGGACTTTTGTTCAACCTCACCACAGTGCCTGTGTTTTCTTTCAGGGCTGTGTCTCAGACCATACAAAGCTGCAGTCCTACCCAGAAGTCTATGCCATTCCTGTTCGCTTCTGCTAGCACAGATCCATATTCTTAGAAAGAGCTATCTGACATACTATTGTAAAACAGTGATCTGGAAATCAGGTGTCAAGGAACAGCTACAACAGAACACAAGAAACCACCCTTACATCTCTAGCATCATACAAATGGAAGATAGTCAGATATCAAACATCAAAACCATGGTGCAAATAAGAAGACCAGCAAAACTGGTAAAACTGGAGAGGCTGAAGATTGTCAGAGGAGATATGTAATGTGGGTTAAAGCCTGACTGAAAAGAGTGTTGACTAGAGCATATAAAAAGTGTGCTATCATTCTGGAGTATGGCGGTAGTTTCTCCTGGCTCAGTTTGGAGATATTTCAGTAAGGCAGTGGCTGTATTTTTATTAGGGATCTTACTAGTGCACAGAAGTATTGATAACATCAAAGCCAGGATGCATCATCAGTACAGAGGAGGATCGGGATATCGCAATGAAAGAATCAGATAGCCTTGAGATCGACAGGAATAGAAGTAAGATGAAATTCAATAGCACAAAGTACAAGGTCAGTCACTCAGGGACTAATAACACAAATACTCTGCTATAAGCTGAGAGCTCATCTGTCAGAAGTCACCAAGAGGAGAATGACCTAAACTCTCTAGTTGATCACAGTATGACTGTGAGCAGCCAATATGCTGTAGCAGTGAAAAAAGGCAAATGTGTTTTTGAGGTACAGTGTGGAGATATTTCCAGAAAGGATAGGAAAGCATTAGTAGCACCATGCAGCACCCTAATAAAATCTAAACTTGAGGACCATGAAATAATAGAAGAAAGATGAACTGTTACTGGAAACAACACAGAGAAGCACTATTAAGATCATTTGGTACATGAATTTCAAAAAGACACCAAAGTTATTTGGCATGTTTAACCTAACAAACCAGAGCCTAAAGGAGATTTGATTGTGGTCTATAAATACATATGGAGATAAACACAAGGGAGAGAGGAGAATTATTTAAATTGAATGCCACTTTTGGCATGAAAAGAAATAGGTAAGTACATTTATGCTGGAAATTAGAAAAAAGGATCTTATCTAGCACTGCAATCATTCCCTGGAAGAGCTTCCCAAGCACAGTAAGGGTGTAGAAGATGAGGAACAAAAACTAATTGCTTTTAAGGTGGGGTTTGCTAAGTGTAAAAAGATTGCATGATATGGTTACTTGCAAGAGCATGGAATTGGACTTAGTCCCCTCATCCCCTTCCAGCCCTAGATTCCAAAAGTATGCCACAAATCCTCAGAGCTATAAACAGGAGGTTTATACCAGTAAGAAATGCAGATTCCCAGAGTTGTATAGACTTTTAGGAGTGAGGAGATAATTATGAAAATCTTCTTTGTAACAAAAGCCCTGGATTAGTTCCCATTATGTATCTGAATAAAAGCAAAAAGCATCAGATATACCTGAAGGGAAAAAAAGAAACACCATTTTGGCTTAAAATATTCTCGATAGAAAAATCAATATGACCTCTGGTTAGTTATTCAGTTACTTAATTGCTGTCACTGTTTAAAAAAAAAAATTGTAAAGGTCTTATGTCTAATTCAAATGCTTCAGACATCCAGGGATCTGCATTTACAACACACTGCCAGAATGAATCCTTCTTTTATAATGTGTCTGTATATTTTTATTCACATTTCTGTTTTTTTATTTATTTTAGGATTAATTGCACAAGAATATCCCGCTTATTTCTCAGGCTAATGGGATGGAAAACCCAACACTTCTCTAAACATGATGTTCAGTATTTGTTCTTTGTATTTTAGTGATGAATGCTTAACTGCTACTGGGAGTTGGTGCAACAAGTATTAGACATTGTAAGTAATCATTACTTAGATAGCTATTCTTCCAGTTATAGGATTGTTGACATGCAAGACAACAGTAGTGATAAACTTGTCACAGTGTGAGGTACGGCTAAAACTCTGTAGATGTAGCAACTACTAATCACTGCTGCTTGTTGAGTGCAATTCCATAGAAACTTGTTTATTACTTAGATTTTCACAACCAGTGGAAAAAGTTAGGTTTTGTTTATTGGAGATGAACATCCAGCCAGCACTAAGAAAAAGCAACATTCCCGCTGAATGCCAGAACGGACTCTAGTATTGTCATAGGCATAGAACAAGAACAGTGAGTGTGAATGCAAATGATTGCAGATAAAGAAAGAAATGCTTTATTCTTATCTTTGTCATCGATAGTCCCGGCGAGAAGGATGAGAATTGTGGTTTCAGTGTCTGCAGTTCCTTCTTTTCCCCATGTGTCCATGTCTGCCTTAGTGTGCCCCTGTGCTCTGTCAGTTACTTGGGGTGTGAGCCACAAATGGAGGCCATATTGTCCACCTCAGGAACTTATCCTCAGTAAGTTCTCAGGGAGTGACCATCCACCACCACAGATGCACTTTGTGCAACCAGTAGCTCTTTTTTCAAAACCCACTTATTTTAGTTGCACTTATAAATTTCAGAGGTGCTTGCCTTGGCAACCACTACCTTAGCTCATAACAACATAGGATAGATGACTACATCTCATAAGCACATGCAGTAGGCTGACTTCATACACTGAGTTTTACAAAGCCCTATGTATGATGCTTGTAAACAGAATTACCTTAATTCTATGTATGAAATTTCCTGAAAAGGCAGATGGCTGTGGCCCAGAGCAGCTTTGCATAACTGTTCCCTAAGCCTCAGCAAAGCTCCTCTTTGCTCAGATGCCTTGGAACAAAACTCAAAAATCTCCTAAAAAACATAGTTTGCATGACTTTAATGCACTCCAGAAATGTCTGTTCTTGAGTGTCTAAAGAACGTGATTTTTTTCTTTTTTTTCATAATGAAGAAAAGACTTAAGGGTGATGGTATTGCCTATTGTGTTTTAGGAGAGGATAAATAACCTGGTTTTAATGATCAGGAATTTTAAGAAAACACTGACTTTCTAGAGACTAAAAAGTACAAGTGTAGAAATTGGCTTGTGTTAAGAAGAAATTTGTTACTGCCCTGACTAGATTAACCATGGTAATTGGCACTGGTTTTTTTTTAACATATTGTGCAGTGCTTTGCAGGCGGTAGTAATAAATAATGTGCACTTAGCTGCACTATTGGTCATTCGCAGTCCTATCACAGCAACCTCCCCCCATTCAGGGAAGATAAATGTGATTTAAATTAATAGCCAGTCCTAAATAACTCCTCAGCTGGTAAACGATGCATTTATCAGGCCCAGACAGGCAGTGTCCTTTGATTCATGGTCCCCCCCTTACAATGTGAAGGGTGCGTACAAAAATTGTTATTACTTTTTAATAAA
Source organism: Falco cherrug (assembly GCF_023634085.1). NCBI lineage: Eukaryota > Metazoa > Chordata > Aves > Falconiformes > Falconidae > Falco > Falco cherrug. Next base: position 74,938,985 of record NC_073699.1, read on the forward strand.
GTGTAGCAGTCAGTCTTCAGTCATTTATCAGAAATGGAGGCATTCTGACAAACAGAAATATCTTAGCAGTGGATGAATGAGAGGGATAAAGGATGCATTTCTCAACAAAAATAATCACTGCCTAAATAATCTCATAAAAGTCAGCTTCTAAGTACCTTGAAATAAATGTATCCAGCTGAAAGATACAGACTCCATGTGGTGTTAAACTAAAGCCTAAACCAACTGTTACAATATTCACCTGCACATAGAAGGGGAAAAAAAAAATATTTTCATCATCTTTCTGTGTGGCAGCAATTCAAATACAAATATTGGTCAGCTAAATAGCAAATTTCCCAGTTTATTTTCCTTCTGCTTTCTTAGAACTAGCTCAACTTTTTTCCCCATTTATAATTTTTAAATTAATAGTGCTCATACATAATTAAAGTTTGGAGATGAAAAAAAATGTTAGTACATGAAGAAACTTATAACCAAATGTAACTGAAAATGTTTTATAGCTTGCATATTTTTTTATAGTATTTTAGTATTTTAAACTTCACTGTTCTTACGGTTTAGGCACCTGCCCAGGATACAGCACTGCAAGGCCTTCCAGGCAGGATGCCTGAGGAGACTTAGAGGAGTCAGTTCTTTGCAGGTGAGCCTCCACGTTCAACATGTGGGAGTTGAATGGCATTAACCTGCCATTCATCCTTATGCATTGCCCATTGCAGGCTTCAACTCACAGGGTTATTCAGATAACAGTGGGAAAGCCAGATCTCTCACTTTTAACACAAACCTTTCTAGAATTGCTGTATTAACATGGGACTTGGTTCTTCTATGCACTACGAAGTTTGGTGTGGTATCATTACTGTAAAGTGAGGAATAGATTTATCCTGTTAGAGACATAACACAAGGAGTGTTTAACAAAAGTGGTCTGAGTATAATCAGCTTCTAACAGTATGCCTAGTTTTCTAAACATTGCTTAGAGCTGTTCAGTGCCCTCTTTGCTGCTGAGCTCTGGGACACACACCATTAATCCTGCAGAAGACAAACCACAAAGTATCACTGATTGTCATCTCACCTCCACTCCTCCCTCCCCACCCCAGCACCCCATACATCTTCTGACAAATATCACAGGGGAGAGTCAGGATGGGTTTACTGGCATAGGAGCATGGGAAAGCTACCTGTAGCATCCCACCACGTTTTCTTTCCCTTTGACCTCTGGGAATTTCAAGCCAAGTCATAGTCCATATTCCTTGGAGATCAACCATTACTCCTGTACCTACATCAGAAATGACTGGAGGGGTCATGCTTGCCATAGCATCAACCAGCTCAACATTTTTCTGAGCCTGCCTTTGGGGTACTGTACTCTGTCACTGTTTATAGGCACAGCTATTTATAGGTAAAGTGCTACGAACCATCTTGGAACTACATAGTGCTCTTGGGTTCTGTAGGATGGGTGCAATTTGTCTTTGTGCATAGAAATGGCATCTGTAGTTGTTCTTGGTGGAAATTGCAGTCATTAATTTTATCTTATAAACACACCAAAGAACTGCTTTGGAAAACAAACTGTTTAAAAGTAATTGGTCTTCCCTCCCTGCTTGTAGCCCTCCTGGGGACATTATGGATCCAGGATCGACGCTGCAAGTTGAGGTGGCTGGGAGAGGCCTCCAGCTGCCTTAGCTTCTCTTTGGCACCATGTAGGTGGTGGGCTGGTGGGCCAGAATGGACGAGTAACACTGGGAGCCTGAGGGGCTGGGTGAGGATGAGGGACACTGGTCAGTGGAGAGTGGCTTGGGTGATGCAAGAGGAAGGAGGCAGAGGAGAGGAAGGAGGAAAGAGAGAAGTGACAGGACAAGAAGCAGGAAGAGGTGTGGGTGGAGAAGGAGGAGGTCGAGGAGGGGACAGGGGAGGAAGGCTTGTGAAGGGTTGGCCTTGGAAGTCTTCTTCCCATGGCCATCTTACCTTGGCCCAGTCAGAGCTGAGCCAGGAATATGTGGAGCTGCAGCTTTATCCTTTAGCTTTCACTTTCACACCACAGTCTGCTGGTCATTGCTTGATTCCACCATGCCTCTATACCTTGGAGCAGCAGGGCTACAGAGAAGTCCATGTAACAGCTACCATCTGTTGCAGGCTTCCTACCAGCATTGTAAGCAAACTTGTTAAATCCTGTTCAGGCAGGAGCTCTTCTGGTGCATCAGTTAACAATTTTATTCCTCTTCTCCTGCTTAGCTTTTAACATTATTCTGGCTGCTGTCACCCTTTAGAAAAGAGCTGAATACAAAGTCATCTGGTAGCACTTTCAAAAATGGAGCTCTGGTCATTAGTGCATCTGTTCATACCACAGCGAGAGAAGACCACTGTATCTGGTCCTAAACACAGAGCAGCCTCCCCTTCTCCTTATGCTCTATTCCTTTGTTAGAGGGAAGGAATTGCTTCTACTAGGTGGAGACAGTATTGGTAATGACTCATCAACCATGTTTTTCACTTGTATGGAAACATCCTCATCATGCCTGGTGCTGACATCAGCATCATCAGGTACGTTGTGTGTCCATATGAAGTGCTGCTTTTCAGAAACCCTGTGTTATCTTCAAAATTTCACTTGATGTTTGGAGCATTCAAAACTCTGCTGCTTTGTGACCAAAAGATCCCTTTGGAAAGAGTCCCTTCACTGGACTCCTGAAGGCCATAAAGAGTCACAAATTCCGTAAACAAGTTACAAAAAATACAGAAAAAATTTGGAGGCATTGATTTTTTTATGAACTCTATCACATTATCCTCTTAGAGTAGGGAAATATTACAGTTTTTTATATTACATTATTTGAGTCTCATCCAACAATCTGTACATGGGCCAAATGCCATAGACTTGAATTAAAAACCAGAAGAGTTCAGCCATTAATTTCACTGTGAGTATTATCTGAGAATATATGGTAGTTTTCTGTGCTTAATAAGCAAATATTTAAGAAATAATTATGTTTATTAATAACAGAAAGTAGGCTGAGGAAGTGATAATGAAGACTCATGTTGGGTATAAATAAAGATTAAAGTCTTCTTGGAGAACAATTGCTCATAACACAATCTTACCAGCTGCAGCTGGTATAAATGTGTGAGCATATAACCCAGTATTTGTGCTGAAAAATAATTTGAAATAATAGACAGGGTATAAGAATGAGTACTGGGAAAGAAGTTCTGGACAGTAGAATATATTAAGCTTCAGAATAGTCTCCCATGAGAAATGCTGAGAAATTTCAAATAAAATTGAGCAAAATATCCAAAATGAATGACAGAGAATGACTCAACATCAGCAGGGAAGAAGAATGACAGGTCATATGTTCAGGAAGATGTTAATAAGCCATTTTTAAAATGTCAGTTGTTTGAAAGCTAATATTCCAATATACTAACATATTACTGATTACTCTTGTAATCCAGTAATTATGATTTGGAATTCTATTATGTATTTCCTTTGGTGATGCTCCCTCCCAAATTTACAAGCACATAAGAAAAGGATGTAAGTTTTAGGTGAGTTTCTGAACATTTGGCTGATTTGCCTCTTTCTCTGCTTCTAGCTATCATACTAATATTATGTGTTTAGTTTTTCCCTGAAAACATGATTTAATCAAATGGAAGGTGGTGTTTAAGAAGAAGTCTAGATAATGAAATTGATCATGATGAAACAGCCTCTACAAAGTTCAAAATCCACAGATGGCCTAAACCTGATATTAGTTGTTTTCCTTTCATTTTAAATGCATTTGTCTTCTGTCACGGTTTCTTCTATGGACAAGATGTTGCTTAAATTCACTTAAAGGGAGAAGGCAATGCTACATTTCTATTCCATACTATTTTGCCTGTATTAGTGACACTAATGCAAACATTACAAATGCCAAATATTTTTGCATGTTCAGGGTGGCATAACTGAAAAAACCCACAACATTAACTATATCAGCCTGATTTATTTTTTTTTCTCCTAGAATTAGCGGAGATAATCTGCTCTTACTGTATAGACATTAGCTTGATTGAGTAATGTACAGATAAGGAACTCCTTTCCCATTTTTATAACATTTTTATTCCCAATTTTATTAACTCTATAGAACAGTTATATGCTGATCTTCTTGCTTGAAACTCTTCTAAAATTTCCAGACACTGAGGTCTAATATCTATTTTATATATAATATAGAAAGAAATTTTAAATATTGAATTGAAGGAAATACTGAATCATTTTTCTCTTCTGCTCTTCAGAAAATCCCACTGTTTTAATTTCTATTTGAGGTGCACTCTTTTTAAACCAAACTTTCTGCATTTAAAATGTGATATAACTATTAAACTATTGCCCTAAACTTTGTCTAGTTTCCTTGACCAACACTAAAATGCTTCCATTTAAGATTTCAGTGAGCATCTTCATCTGAATATCTCATCTTCTGTTCTTCCTTTCACAAGCTTTATCACCTTATAGCACACTGTGCGGAAAATAAACAGCAAACATTTTGAATCAAAAGTGTGTCCTTGTGTATTAAAACAACAGCAGCAGCGTCTCACTCTTTTATGCTAGAATAAATTAGCCCTTTAATTTAGTTTCATGAAAAAAACTACAACCTAGAAGCAATTCTCTTGTGTATAGACCAACATTAAGCCTCATACACAGGTAACAGTCAATCCATTAACCTTTGCTTTGAGCTTAACCTGTGTGTCCCTCGCATCACAGTTGTTCCTCCTTTTAATACCTTTTCCTTAATAGTTGCTCACCCACAACTGAAAAGGGCAGAGCAGCTTCTCATGACATTGACTGTGCCACTGCAATAATAAGCTTCTCTTTTCTTTTTTTCCCACCTCCTGCCTCACTATGGTGTCAGCAACCATTTTTGGGGGGGGAAGGTAATCTAAAAAGAGCTGTAGAGGCAGAGGTCATGTTAAACTGTAACGCAAATGTTATTCCTCGATTATCTAGCTAGGGTAAATGTCAACTGCTTCGGGCTAAAGCAATTGGAAAAGCAGAGTGTGTGAATCTAACAAAGGGAGAGAGAGAGAAGAAAAGGAGGGTGAGCTGGGGGAGGGGGAATTTAAACTGGGCCTAGCTTGATGGCTGGTATGTTAAACCAGCACTTCTCCGTATTTCTTTTCTCCAGTGACATCAATGCTGTATCAGCTGCATGTGGTCTGAGCGGAGCTTTCCTCACCCATTCTTTTGTAATAAGTGTGTCTGTAACAGAAACTGTTGTGTTGAGGCCACAGCTTAAATGGCATTTAAACACCCGAGCGATCAGTGCTCATCCCACTTACTGAAGAAAAAAGTATAAATAATGTGGGAATAAAGATATGGTTAATCCTGTAGAACAGTAGTATTTTTTGAAATTATTTAATATACTTTGCACTTTGCAGAAGTAAAGTATGATATAGAAGTGGTTATAGCTACTGTTATATTTAATACACCTTGGGGAAAAAATGTTAAAATGAACAATGTTCTTGATATAACTAAAGAGTGGGCATGCTTGTTATTATTCTTGTATAAGAATGTATTTATTAACCATCAATGAATACATTTAGCACAGAATGACCCAGATTCTTTTCTCAGTTTTCTGTCAACATGTACCATTATTACTTGTGCCACTGATTACTACAGCTGATTACAAAATAGGTAAATAATAATATTGTATGTTAATGCAAAATGAATATTAGAACAATAAATGCAATGAGTCAGAAATTCTTATCTACTTTCTGGGAATGCATGAAAAAAACCCCCACCAGATCCTGCTTTACTCCCTTACATCCTTTTTACCCTCTGGATGTGGTAATTTCAATTCTTCTGTAAAGGAGGGGTTACAAGTAGTACACTGAACTAAAGTGAGCAGTCTGATGGAATTGGTGATCAGTTTGGGCAAGTGTAAGGGGTTTCTGCTCATCAGTTGAGATGTATCATTGCTCATCAAGTATTTCCATACAAAACTACATAGAGGAATTTTAAATGCCACTGGAAATTTACTGTTTTGGTAGCCAGCTGAAGACAATTATGCTTAAACTATTCAAAAACAGTCTTCAAAGTGTGCCCCTCACACTTTTGTTTCCCAAGGCCCTGAGTTCCACCAGCAGCTGGATGGAGGGGCAGGCTCACAGGTAACTGGTTTCCTAAACATTATCAGCATCCTTATTTGGACTGAAAAGCTATTCCCACCACCTGGAATTATACCCAACAATGAAGATCATACTATAGCTTATGGTCGCTTGTATCACATATTTCTGTAGCACTGATCAAAACAGGTCTCTACACTGTGAAAGTGCTCTACCAGCATAGTTATGGTTTAAAAACATCCAAGTCAATGCTGCTTCACTCATCAGGAGCAATTCTTGATTTAGTAGCCAGTAGATCCAGGAAAGTGATTCTTTCCTTTTGCATTGCACCTGTTAGACTGCATCTGTCCTTTTTACATAAGAAAGTTATTGATAAACTGAAGTAAGTTCAGCAGAAGACATCAAGGTGCCTAGGGCTCTGGAACACTTGACTTGTGTGAAAAGACTGAGAGAACAGGACTTGTTCAGCCTGGAGAGGAGAGGGCTTTGCGGTGTGACCTACCAGCAGCTTTTCAATGCCCCAAATGAAGTTATTAAGAAGAGAAAGCCAGGCTTTTGACTGACTTGCATAGTGGGAGAACAAATGACAATGGTCATAAATTGAAATGGGTGTGTGTGTCCACCTCAAGGCAAAATATTTTCAACCAGGGGACATTCAAGCACTGGAAGATGTTGCTTAGTGGTTATCCTGAGAGGCTGTGCAGACTCCCTCCTTGGAGGTTTAGAAGATTGGATAAAACCCCTGGCAACCTGGTCTGATTTCATAGCTGACCCTGCTTTGAACAGGCAGTTGAACTGGAGACCTCTGGAGGTCTCTTCCAACCTAAGAATTCTACTTTGGGTTTTTTGAAATGAGCTATATAAAAAAAAACCAAAACCAAAAACCACTCCCAAAAAAACCCTTCTGCTTTACATTTGTGCAACTTCCTTGACCCATGAAAGTAGTGTAAGAAAGTCACATCAACAGAATACGTGTCATTTACAATATGTCAACAACAATTACAGCTTTCAGTCATTTCACAGAAATAACTTTTCAGCCATTTTACAGAAATGCTCTTAGCTTTTCTGTAGTCTTCTAAAGCTGTTTTATCTTTAACACATCAAAACACACTGGGAGACGAGATACCTTGAGTGATGTTGATTTGGTGTGAATGCTTGATTCACTATGACACAGAGAGCATATCTGAATAAAACAAATTGTTTTGTACAGCTGGAGGAAGAAACAGTCTGGGATAGTGTCATGGCTGTCATAGAGGCCAATAAACCACTGGCAGTCAAGTAGTATTTTTTAGCAAGTGGTAAATCTGTCTAACAATTTTTTCTGAAAAATGATGCTGGGATTCCCCTCCATTCCCAGGGAATGTAGACCAATAGAAAGAAGAAATTAAGTGATAAATTCACACTTCAACTTAGGTCTGATTGTGTGGCTTTTAAAAGTAAAAAATTAACCATGGCCTCAGCTTTAAAATCTACCTTTATGCCATTGTTTTCTTCCCCAGATTATTGTGATCAGATGAGTTGTATAATCACTTGCCTACATGGAGCATGCCTGAAAGTTGCTTTTGGGTTTCCAGATTAAGTGATGATTTCATTTCCTGGTGGTGACAGGAGCTAACAAAACAAATATACAGAAATCCATTAGAACTAATTCACCCAAACAACTTGAGTGAATCACTCAATGCCCTTCCCTCACTGGGGAAAGAAATCAATGACTTGATGATAAAATTAAAGATTTTTTTTTAAACAAAGGAATGTTTCTTTAATGATCACAACAGTATGATGAAAAATGTGCAGTATCTATCAGCCACCTAATCTGTTCTCAGTAAGTACATATGTGCATCATTAACTTCGCTCATCTAGGGTCGTCCCCATGAAAATTAATGGGTATTTTCATATGCTTTAAGAAGGAATCACACTTGTAGCAAGCATGACCTTAGGTTTGAAAAATCAGCAAATCAGCAAAAAAATTTGGAACTTATTCGATCTTTACAGTTAGAAACTTTGGATGGAAAAATAAATACAGTTTTAAAATTTCTGGCATTATGTCCTTTGTACAGTAATTTGTTGCTAATTATTTTTTAAAATATTGTAATTTAGGAAAGCATAGCTGTTGCAAACAGAAGATAATGTGTAATGAGCTGTCTGGCATTATTATGTTTTCCAGATTTAATACATTTTAATTCATTAACAAATCAACGAAGTGAAAGATTAAGACTGACTTATGAAAAAGAAAAAGGTTTAGAACTTTTACACTTTAAAGCTTGGGAAAAAAAACATCTTATGGTGGTAGGAGAATGTGAGGATGTGACTAAGTTCCTGGTAATAAGTATCGGCATCACTGGAAGATTCCTGATATTTCATGACTCCTTAATTTAGAAGCAGAAAATGATAACATGGGAAAACTGGAAGCTAAATTTTGGTGAATATTAGTGAGAAATAAGGTACACTTTTGCTATCAAATATATTCTAATCCAGCTAAGAGATTTGGACTTGGTGTAGGAATCACCTGGTAAAATTCAATAATCTAAACAAATCCGAAATTCTGACAAAATATCTCTAAAGTGTGTTGAATCTGTGAATCAGAGACGTGAGGAGTAGTACTTCTACTGAGTGCAACGCAGCAAACCTGCATTACAAAACCTAGGAGCTGAGCCTTGACATGTTTTGATGTAATACTATGACTGAATTCTTCAGTACAGTAATTGGCATGAAAAGGCTTGCACACTGTAAACTGTTATCGTTAATATTGTGGCCTTCACAAACGGGGCACTAGAAATATTTATGAAACTCAGGCATCAAAGTAGTTTCTTTTTATCTCTCCCTTCACCCAGCCCTAGCAAAGCCTAATTGAAATACAATAATTATAAATGAGCTTAGCTTCTCAATTTAATTTCCTTGTGAGTAGTTTCATTTATTTTTCTTAGGCTTTGTTAACATGTTTTAATTAAAAGATTTAACAAAGCTGAAGATACAACGTGCCATTAGGTACAGGAACGTAACGGGACATATTTACAGAGAACTGGTAAACCTCTTTTTATAAGTTTGCCTGCTTGTGCAATGGAGAGAGTAAATTTACTCATGAATCTGAGAAATATTATCATGTAGGAAGCCAGGTTCCAGAAACAGGCTTTTCCAAGTCCAGTTCAAGCAAAACTTGACGAAAAGAATTCTGTGTCCCCAACACTAGATTTTACTTAGTTCAAACATAAATTCCACTGATTGAGGGACAACTTTAAACCATATTGGCCACAAAAGTCATACAGAAAAGTATTTTTTCAACATTCACAATATGACATCTGCAAGAATGTTAACCCCAGATTAACCAGATACCCACCAATATTCACTTATAGTGAACAGCATGTCAACCACTTCACTAGAGGCACTAAGCGAGAGATAAATCATTTCAAACATCAACATTTGTGCCGTACAGCTGTCTCAGTCTTTTCAACCCATTGCTGGAAAACGTTAAAATGAAGCACAGATATGATTTACTGGGAAACCGTTTGAGGTGTAAAGACAGAGGGAGTATTGGAAGTCTTGGTTTGGGGGACCACTTGAATATATCAAAATTACAATACTGGGAGACCCAGTCTGAGAAAAAAAAACAAAAGGAGGGTCTCAAGACTGCATTTTGGAATGTCCATGCACTTATGACAGGTAAAATTGTTTTAGCCAAATAAATGCTTTTACTCTAGAAGATATAAAGAAAACTTTGTTACATAATCTGTTATAGTTTGAACATACAGTAGAAACAGGCTTAGTACAAGCCATTATAAATCCTAAATTTTTTATATTGATAAGATTATTTTGGGATTAAATTTCTTAACAACATGTACCCATTGAAGGAATATGTGGCCTAAGACTAAAGAGGTAAGTTAGTCTAATTATTCCAGCAACAGCTATCCAACATGATCAATTTCCTGTTGTATCTAGACCAAAATAATAATGTAGATAGAGTACCATGAAAGAGAAACTTATGATGATAAAAAAATGTATTATTTATTGTTATGAAAAACATAATAGTGTATTTTCAGTGGGTCACATACTTGTGAAAATATTCTGGTTTTGATGATCCATTAAGAAGTCCTGAATATGTAAAAATATCCATGCATTTCTCATGTTTAACGCATGCTTTCTGTGAACTTGGATTGTATAAAAAGAATTAGGGTACTGTTATCCATGACTCGTTCAAAATGTGCAGAAATACTAATCTTTCCATTTGTTAAGCATCTTTATTTACTTGAAATAGTACATGCGTGCCAAAGAAAAGATCAACTGCCCTTTGCTTTCATCAGTCTTCTACACATTCAAATGACTGAACAAGGAAACCAAAGGAATCTCCCTTCAGTTCCAATGCTCAGCACAATTTCCTTTTTTAAATCCTGCTTTGCCCCATCTCCAATTTCAATTAAAATAGAAACAATCTGCTTGAAATTATTTCCCTGTGAAACCTTGTGCTTACCCTACAGAATGCTTTCCAGGTGCATGTAAGCAAAAAACTCAGGTAGGTTTCAATTTTTGTGGTTTTGCAAATTTGCTTTGTTTTTAAATTCTCCAGAATGTTTGGGCCTCTATATTTCTTTTTAATTTCATCATGATAGGCATGGTGCTTTCACTAATTTGTCAGCTGTACAGATAGAAGAATGGTGTTAAGGAAAGCCTGCAGTGAAGCAAAGCAAAATTAATATGGAGGGAATATATTTTGTGTGACACGATAGATCTCTCTGGCTCCTTCAAGCCTTATCTGATGTAGTACAGACTAAAAAGAGTCTGCACAGACCATACACGCATAGCCAAAAAATTTAAAATCTGATGAAACTCCTTTGCCTGAGAAAATGCTGAGTAAGGAAGCTATATGTACAGCTGGGAGACAACCTGGTGAAGTCTAGTAAAAAGACTGTGTAAACTGCAGAACCACCATTTGCTCCTCTAAATACACAGCAGGTGCAGTCCTGATGAGCACTAAAGCACATTGTTGCTGAAATTATTTTTAGCTACCACATCTTATGACTCCTGCAAAGTCTTACACTATTCCAAGTCTGTTTTCTTTGTTGAAAAAAATGGAAAAATTGAAAGAGAAATAAACAAATAATAAGTCCCAGAGGCTTTCTGTGAGAGCTCATAATCATGAAATATGTTTTTTCTTTATAGTCTCCAACAAGAACAATAAAACAAACAAACAAACCACAGAATTATAATTCTCCATTTACCAAGTCTGTGGCAGAGTCCCTGTGGCTGGTCCAAAGAAACCCTTCCCACCTGTTTGCTCCATGGATAAAGCAGAGATAGCTGGTGCTTAATCTGCCTGCATGATGGTATTTGCTGAGCTTGAACTGCTCTGGCATATGGTCCTCAGCCTTCAGCATGCTCAGCAGCTTCCTTCCATGCAGAGTCCTGTTTGGGAAGAGCAAGTCAGCATCGGTCCTGCTGCCTGTCTCCTGAAGAGCTTGGTGCAGTAGACATTCTCATATAATCACTCGGCCTCTACACAAAAGTTTTCCTCCAAATTGTGGCAAAAGTAGAAGTCCCTGTAAAGCAAGAAAAACTTTATGTAATTAGTCAGTGGCTAGGGAAAAATGGCATGGCTAGATGTGGTTCTAAGCTGGAAGCAGTTCAAAACCATGTCATTCCTCTCCCAAAAGCACTGTTTAAACACTGCTAGGCAGGAAAAAGAAAACATATTTTCTGACACTGAAATGCCTACTTTCTGTAATACATTTAAAAACATATTGGTGGGAAGGAGGCTAGTTGAAAGCAACTCACCAGCCTTGTGGCTAGTACTTTCACTCAAGAAACCAGGGAAAGATGAGAAAAGAGCTAGACTCCAGGTTCTGCTAGAGGATCTAGTCATGGGGTTTAGACAAGATCCTTATAACACCAAGCACACAACTAATTGGACAGGAGTTTGCTTAACTTTCAAGAACCTCTGCACTTCCAGTATCAAGAAAAGACCAGAGGGTGAACACAGTAGGACAGTTAGAGCACACAGGTTGAGCTGTGGTTTTATGGTGGACTCTAGATATTTATTTATCCAGATAAACTTAGTATGAGCTTTATATTTCTAGACTTGTGACATACCAGAAGGGTTTGCTTGGATTGCTTTTGAAAAAAACCCGTGATTTATATATTCAGTCATATTTGATTCAGATTAATGATCTTTCCAGAAAGAGTCAAGTGTCTGCAGTAAGGGGAGTGCTTGTGTACTAGAAGTCAAACCCTTGCTACCATTGCTGAAACTTAAAAAAAAAAAAAAAAGTAAGGGAAAAAAGGTAGCAAAGGAATTCTTTACAGAAAGTCAGGTATCAGTCTGAAGTCCCGAGCAACTAATTAGCAAATCTGATTGAAAAGAGCACACAGTGAAACGTAAATGCTAGTACCTTTAAACAAGCATACAAGTACTGCAGTTACCTGAGTGCTGGGTCAATTAATGTTATGAAAGAGAAGTCTATGAGAAGACGACAAACCCATGTCACTGCACATCAGAATTTGTTTGTCCCTCTGTATTATAACATAGAGTTTTCTTACTAATCCTCTGCCTGGGCTTCTAAGACAACCAATTTAATTTTACCAAGTAAGAATAAGTCATACAGCCAGATTCTCAGTAATGCTCCCTGAGCATGAACTCAATGAGGTTGCAATCTTCCAGCATCACTGGTTTTTAAGTCCCTTGGTGTTAAGGACAACAGTGTCTGTATGGGCAAGTCAAGCTCAATGAGTTTCCAGATAGCTCTGCTGGCCTGTAGCACTATTCACAGCACTGTTCAAAGTGTGAGCTAGCCTGTAGTTGTACCAACTGCTTTACCTTGAGTCTTTTTTCCTTTGGATGCTCTGAAGAAAAGATCTATGCTTTCCTTTCCTGGGTGCTTAATTGTTGTCTGTTTGGATCTAAGTGCTCAAAAGGGAGAGCTGGTAATTTGCACTAAGTGCCTGTAGCTTGCCCAGGAGTTTTTCTCTGGGGAACAATGTTATCTTTTCCTGGTCATCCTTTTCAATCAAAACAAAAATTGCCTAGTCAATTGTTCACGGTCTACCTAAACCTCATATCTGGAAGGTGGGGAATTGCATCTGTGGAAAATGAAAGTGTATCAGGTGAAAACATCTCACCTCTGGAGGTGTTTTCTGCTCTGGAACAGCTCCATGATGAATAGAGGCGCTAGGTGAAGGTTGATGGAGATCTAGCCCACCTCTTCGCTTTTATAAGTATTGTTGAATAAGCTATTTGCACTGTTTTGTGTTGTCCTGTTAGCTACATTGGTATAAAGTTCACAGCAAGACAGTGAAAGTTATTTGCTAGCTCATGAGCTCTCCTGACAGCTGCAGATTGGCTGCATGGAAACCTTTGCAGGCTGGTGACTGTGCAGTGGTGGCTGCTGCCAAGGAAGATCTTTAAGTACTGCAAGATCCTTTAACTACGTCTGCAAACAGTTGAACAGCAGTGTGTAGAAAAAATAATTATGGACAAAATAGCGTATAGAAGGGAGGTTACAGCTCCATCAACAGAACTGTCATTTGGAATTTGATTTTTGCACAGTTTTGCTAACATGGATGCATGGGTAAGTCCATGTCTAGAAGGCTATCATGGCCTACAACATGAGTAGTATGCACAGACTGTAGTTCTTTAGCTGACTAAAAGTGCACAAAACTGTTGTGTTTTTCACAGTGGTGGGCAGTCTGAGACCGGAAGCTTCACAGAGCATTAGTAAAAACTCCTGTACATGTAGCAGTCTGAATATGATTGTTTTGACCACTATAAAAAAATCCAGGTTTGTATTTTTCTGTCAGGTGTTAAGAATATTCACTTTTTTAAATACTACATATAAGATTATTTTGTTTACAGATGAAAAATCAAAGAAGATGCAGTGATAGAAAGGGCGTTTAATTCTGCAGTTCAATAGTGGAATTAAGAATAAGAAAGTATACTTACAAATAGAGTTTTTAGCTCAAAAAGAATGTATGTATAGAAATTTATCTATTAAAAAAAACTAAATACGAGAATAATTTTCAGGAGAGACTCATCCAATTTGCACTGGAAAAAGAATTTCCTGCACACCATTTCCTGTAATAAAGACATTCTGAATGCTTTTGTAATAGCAAACTTCACCAAATACTGCAAAACATAGATGTCTGTGATTGCTCCACACTGTCATTTGCATTCTTGAAGTGTAAAAAAGGAAAGATGTATAAAATAATCAGGAAACTGGCTTAACAGATTAGGTCAAAATAAAGAAGAAAAATTAATAAATCGATTCTGAACTACTTGATATAGATTTCTTGCATCTCAGCTTGCTTTGCTTATATTACTTACACTTTTGCTTATGCAGTGTTTATCTTGTTTGCTGTCATACAACATTCTTTTACTTAACTGAAAAGGACATGGTGTGTGTCTGTTTTAGGTGGTCAGCAGAGCTCTGTCAAGACTTCCTGGATTCATAGTTTATTAGTCCCACAAGGACTATTTTGGTTATCTGATCTGTACTCTGAGTAGAAGACACAAAATGTCATCAGGAATATTTGAATGAATTCCCTAAACATGGTGCAGGACCATTCATGGTGTGAAAAACTATTGAAGCATGTCATACATATGCTATTTTGAAAACATGTTTTATGGAACATTTCTGGATAGCATATGAAGAGAATCATAAAGAATTACAGTTGTTGGTTTTAACAACAACCTAGGTTATTTTTCACATAATTTTTCAGAAATGAGAACAAGCTGTTACTGTATATTGAATGGTAGGCTGACAGTATAGGTATATACAGAAAGATACCCCACATTAGACAAAGTATTACACAGAAGCAAATCCCATGAGCTGCATCATGCTGCAACGCAAATGGCAACTCCTTGGTTATTTTACTGCAATACAATTCCAAACATTTTTGAACTATGAACCAGAATAACAACTTTATATAAAAATCTAATAACAGAGTTCTTTTTCCCCAAAGAAGAAATATTTATAAATAAAACTTCATGAATCTTCTCGGTAAAAAAATTCAAGACTGTATAAGATGTCAGAATACTGAAGCTGGCTCTGCACACCTAGCTGCTTTTGAATGAACAGTTATGCTATTTGATTGTTCAGATGTTCAGATATTCAACAGGACAAAGTATATTTCCTGGTTTTTTCATCTTTCAAAAGGATAAGCACCCCGGTTGCTTATCAGTGAGAGCAAATATCCAGAGGATTAAAGTGCATACATACTTCTTTTAATAGTAGTATGCAGTTGCAATGTTTTGTCTTGAACTAGCCTTCATAGGATGGGGTACAGTGTATTTAATGAAAAGGGTTGACTTGAATGACAGCTGAATACCACAAAGAAAAGGGCAGCCCTGCATGGGTCATGACTGAAATTGGCTGCTGCTGTGATTTAGTAAGAGCTTTTCAGTTGGGAAGTGGATATTGTAACTCACAAAAGGTAACTTACAGCAACAAATTGAGCTGAATAGAGCTCTGAACTAATTCATGGTTTATTGAGTTCCCCTCTTGTCAGCGATAGCCAACAGTTAACTGAAGTGATTAGTTCAATATTCAGTGACAGTGATGTACAGCCAACTTTCCAGCTTACAGAAATCCCAGAATTTTTTTTAAATCCTGGTAAGTAACATAATTTTAAAAAGAAAAGAAAAAACACCCACAATTTGCAGCATGAGAGAGGTAAGTCAGCACAAGCCAGAGGATGGTGATGTTCTTGAAATGCATCATAAAACACAGAGCAGCAATTTCAGAGTTTACCTCCACAAAAGGAGTTTTAGAGAGTTGTTACTGCCCAGTGTTACTGGGTACACCAAGGAAACCTCTGTATTGCTGCTGCTGTTACCTGCAAACTTATGAAAATAAATAATAATTAATACCCCTTAGTGTGTACGTTAGGCCTGAAATCAGAATGAGCTAGAATTTTCTGGTTTCCTGGTGTAGAAAGAAGACTATGAGTTAAATTAACAGTACCTTTTTGTAACAATACCTCTTTTTAACATTATCATGGTGGATAAAAAACATGAGTTTATATCAAAGGGTGGTTTTGCAAAAACAGAATTTATAAACAAAAGCTTAAAGACCAGGCCTCATGCAATAGGAGGTCTCATTGTGATCACAGGTCACGATGAGGTTCAGCTCTGTGTTCCCCTTGCTGTTTCCAGGTATGGCTATATCCTGGTCCTGGAGGCAAATAGCTGGCTAATTCCTGTGCTCAGCAGAATAAAGGTATATTTGTGTGTGTTTTTTCAAGGTCTACTTACCATTGCTTATCCGGATTGTGTAATGAAGCATGTAAAGTCACACTCTAAAGCACAGAAGACCCCTAAAAGCACTTAGTAATATCATAAAAATGTCTGCTTCATAAAAAACTCCAGTTGGCAAGAATTTAAACCAGAAGTTCTGACAGAAAATGTATGCTTTCCTTAAAGAATGTGAAGAGGGTTTGGAGCAGTTGTCTTTTTAGCCCAGGTTTTAGAAAACTTCAATATGATTGTTATTGGGCCAATCTGAAGGATCAGCCTGGGTCCCTGCTTTTGGCTAGAGGCACGGTATGCCTTTTCAAAGGCATGGACGGCATCCACTGTTATTAAGACTACCTTGTAACCATTTGACTGTAACCTTAAAGGGTCTTAAAGGGGGGTACTCCATGAAAAAGACCTCAAGGCAAAGCAAGTGGGCAGTCAGGAGACTAATTTTCAACTTGTGGGTTAAGGAAAAAAAAAAAAAAAAAAAGCTTAGGAGTACTATTACCAGGATGATTGGAGTTACAGCAGGTTAGAGAAACATATGAAAGAACAAATGTCAAAAGGCTTTGAACAATTCAAATACGTAGGAATTTATGTCAGGAAATCACAAGCATATTACTTAACTCTTGCCCTACTTATTTCAAAATATATAATAAGGAAGGAAAGGGCAGATGAGCCTCAAATGTACATGCTGTTTTATCTGTGATCCCCGGCATTATTCACAAGTGCTGGGGATCAGATTCCTCCTTGCTGTAGCACCCCTGATTTTAGTGCAGTTTGACCAATTAGAAGTTTGGTCTTTGTGTAGAGCAGATTACACATTGCGTCCACACATATAAAAGCATCTTTTTCATAATGGCAGCAGTTTATCTAGCCCTATCACAGGTGTTCTCAACAGATTATCATTCTGTTTCTCCTCATAACAATAGCAGGAGATCCATGAGAATAAAGGTAGAGAAACAGTTGTTCCTGTAAAATTGTAAATGTTCATATAAATCTAATTGGCTGTATTCGTACCCACTTACAATCATAGGATACAAAATCAATATTAGGAGACTTAAAATATCAAATTACAAATACCCAGAAAGGGAACTACTCATAGGTGGCCCACTAAGTTAAAGAACATCCAGCAAATCAGTTGAAATAATGAATAAATTCAAAGAAATCATGACTAGCTCACTGATGTTCTGCAAACAGTAAAACACATTACATTTGCTGAATAAGTTATTATTTCAGAGTTATTTATTAAATTCTACAAAGCATCATGTCTCTAATAATCAAGCTGAACTCTCAGGCATGTGATTAAGTTGAAGAATGTGACTGGCCTGACTAAACTCAAGGGATTATACATACTTTTAAATTTCTGAATCTTCTTAGGTATTTTGTATTGGAAACAGGAGACTTCTAAATGCACCCAGTGGAAATGTTGCCCTCCATTTCCACAGGAGCAGTAATAAGGTCCTAAAGGAGGGCTGTTCATTTTTCTGTAAGTTTCACTCTGTAATTATTTCTTTTTTTTCTTAATTACACATAATTAACATTCACTGCTATATCTCTCCAACTGTTTATCTGCCTGTGCATCTCTGAGGATATCTGAATCATCATCACATGTCACATCCCACAGGTGGGGAAAACAGGTCTTCACTAAGACTTCAAAGTTTGCCTTGAAGTCGCCATGAGTTGCCTTGTCATGGTTGCAAGGCAGAAGATGTACAATTGACATATTACTGATGACTGTCCAAAGAACTGTGTAAAATTTACCTCTGAGCTACAGCTATAAACTAGCACGGAATTAAAGAAAAGGTAACAAGGCTGATTTAACGGACAACCTAACCTCCAAAGTTATACAGAATTATTTTTCTGAATCATGTGGGAGACATTCTCTAGAACTCTATGAGATGCATCTACACTGTCAGTGCAGTTTGGATCAGGAATGGTTTTTGAAGTGAAATTGCATCTTTTATGGTGCTTTGGTTCACACTGAAGAGTGTCCAGAAGCACAAACAGTATTACTTTCAGATGAAACTCAACAAGAAGGAATGCTCCAAAAGGGAACCTGACCATGCTTTAGTTGCTGACAGGTGTTCAGGTTGCAGGACCACATTAAATCTAGACCATGCACAGAGTTCATACTGGCATCTGATAGACCCACTCATAGTGTGCAGCATTATTTCTTAGTTTAGATACAGCTCAGCACATCTAAATTGCTTCAGTGCTATCAGTGGATCTATTCCAGCTCATAATAGATGATAATATGAACTATTCTGTTTCTATAGTCTAAACTGTTGGCAGAAACGTCTTTTTAATTAAACATATATGTATGAATAATGTTCTAAAATTTTACAAAAATATTTCAGTCATAAAAATCAACTTTCTACCATTTTCAAAGTCACATAATGGGCAAAGATTTGTTGATATTTTTGTAGTGTTGTTTCATTGCAGTCCCCTATTAAGCTAGTGTTTAACCTTTTAAAAACCCAGAAGCTTTTTAAGCAGGTTCTCTTATTTTTGATAGTCATAAAACTAGCTCTATGAAAGGAAGAGGAATGTGTAATCATTTCAACGTTATCTGTTAGGGACAAATAATGGGTTTAATCATTTTATTAATCAGCCATCTTTATAGATCAAACTATATTCAGTCTTCCCTGAAGATTTTATTCTGTGATCACTGTATGAAAAAACTAAAATGGTGAACAGGAAATTGAAACTGTTATTATACAGGAAATAACAGCACTCTGTCAAAATCTACAGAAGAAACATATGTTCAAAGTTACTGTCAACATCTAACATATCAGATCAGATAGAGAGAAAGACCAAAATTACAAGAATCATTATAATATCAATTCAGGGCAAAGTTCTGCATGAAAATAAATCCCTTCCAGCTTCACAAAAAGGAGCTGAACAGAGAGTATCTGATAGAGCAAAGGTCCTGTCATTAATTTCATATACCAGTGGATCATATGGCAGAAATTTCACTTCCCTCTCCCATTCCTCCAGACTTTATACAGTCACAACTGTAATATCTAATATGTGTAATGAACTCTGTGCCTTTGTTATCTATGCCTAGGTAGCAAGAACTGCTACTGTGTTCGTTACCAGCCAGGAATTAGGTGTTTAAGTGCTGTTGTGTCTAGTACAGTCCTGCTACAATGTATTTGGATTTATTTGCAAATTTAAATATTGTTTGATTACAGCTGTTAGAAAGTGTCATGATGGAACAGGTCAGGTAAAATACACCAAGTTCTGGGAATTGCTGACTTTTGGTTTGTGAACTTTTCTAAATGAACTGAGAAAAATGTACTCTGTGGTTATTGTTACTGCCTCAGTACTTAACTGCTATGTTATCCGTATTTAAGCTACCTACTGTTCATATAATAACACATCATATGGAAAATGTTTTGCATTCTGAGGACAACTTTTATGTGGTAGCAGGTGGAATGAGAAACCTGCCCATCTAGGTGGCATGCAGCATTTAACCACCAACTGTAACATGTATTTTCCACATTGATTTCACCTCAAACTCAAAGGGAAATTAGGAACAGCAAAACACCTGGGATTTACCAGCCACAGAGCTTCCAGGCAGTTTATAGCCTTTCCTTTCTTAGCACTTACTAATTGCGGCTGCTAAAAGTAAGTTTTTCAGTCAGAGTAATCTGCAAGATGCTCAGTACAGCACAGGCAAAGCAGCAATGCTCATCTGTGCTGGTGAAAAACTACTTTGGTAGAGTCCTGAGTTATGTGTTCAGTATGGCCTTAGACATGCTTATTGTAAGAAATCTAACTGGAAATATTTGAGTAGATTCTTGTTAAGCACTTCTTCTGAGATCAGGTGCTCTCTCCTCCAAGATCTGTGAAACAGTAGACCATAAGTAGCCCATGTTCTCAAGTTGTCCCATACAGTTGAACTATGCAATGTAAAAACAGTAAGGGGTACCCAGAAAAAGCAAGATGTGCAAAATTTCAAAGCTAGTCAGAACCCCCTCTGAGTTAACAGGAACAGGAGAGGGTTTCTAGTAACTTCGACTCCTCTGGTAAGGACCCATCACCAGCAGCCTTGAACAACAACTGATAAAACCATATCAAACAGATCATCACCCTTGACTCTATACTTTTCCAATGCTTCTTGTTACTTAGAAGTATACTCTTATCTTTTTAAACCACATTTACTACTATAGTGAATACAACTCTGTTCTCTGTATCACATTATAACCAAATTCCTTCTTTCTTTTTTTTCCAGTCTCTAGGCCCAAAGTTGGCTCCAACGAGACAGCCAGGTGTCTAGGTGTCATGGTAACAGCCAATTCCTAATGTTTGATACATTCTAAAAATCGAGAGTAGGCCTAAAATATTGCTTTCTTCCAGGAATTGTGGCCTAGCCTGTGTTTTAGCACATTACAACTACATTATTGGCAAACTGAAAAGCTGAGTAGCTGAGTACTATGTGAGGCAGGTAAAAAGCAGTGCTTGGTTTTAAACTGTATGATTTTTAGCATTAATGTGCAAAAATCACATTAAAAAGTGATTGTTATAGACACAGGCAGACCAGATTTTTTAAATTGTTAGGACAGTTTATCAGAGCTGTTGCAAAATCTACTTTTCCTACTCATACCATGGAAAGTGAAGTGCTGGAGAAAAGTTGAAAAAAAAAGAAGGAGAAAAAGATAATATGTACTGTGAATTCTGTGAGACCCTCTTAAGCCTCCCCTTTTCTAAATCTGTAGGATCTCCAAGACCTAAGATCACAAAGTAACTATAAACTGTTTGGTCAATCCCAACCTGATGGTTCAATTTTGATGGCCTACCTGGACTCCATCAGAAGGCTGTACCTGTAGTCTTTTCCTGATGCCAGAGAAAGACTGTTCCACTCTTGTCTGGCACTTGGATTTGTAACATCAGTCATTGTCTACTACTTACTTCAGGTAAAAGTAATGGAAAATATACATATTCTCCAGCTCAATTTCTACTATTACCAGTCTCTATCTGTAGGATGAATATGGTCACTAGCCTCACAGGCTAGGGCGTGTTACAGAGGCATGGAATGGAAATCAGAAAAATAATGTGGAGTAGATAGAGGCCTTTCCAAACAAAAGGAAGGATATTCAGGTTTACAGCCCTATATGGTTGGATTACAGCCACAGCATGGACCCAGTGTTATTTAACCATGTTATTCCACCATTCAGAAAAATGTATTAAAATTTACATATTTGCTATATTTGCAGCAGTAATGTTGCTGCAACTAATTGACTTACACATGTTGATAAAACACTTGGTGAGTCAAATTTTGCTTTGCTGAACAAGGCTACAGTGACTTGCAATAACTCACACTGAGGAAAGGAAAATGTGGCATTGATTTCACCTTGAACACAACATCCGCAGGAGAGATGTCTGCTGTTACACACTGGACCATAGAAAATTACAGCATTATCAATACCATGTTTCTTTTGGTTCACTTCTGCAATACCTCTCTAATTCTGACATGTGATATACTATGTCACCTCCATGTGTGGTAGACATACTCCTTTCATCTAGCTTTCAAGGTAGAAGACCTGAACTTAATTTCTTTTTTTTTTTTTTTTCCATTCTGGTAAAGGCATTCTCCAGTTGAGCCATAATACAAAGCAGTGGTTTGCACACCCCTTAAATAAGCTGTCATAAAAAGAAAACTGGAATTCACAAAATCTGCTGGAGCTGATGTTCATTCTTTCTTGACTGCAGTCTGTGCAAAAATGAAATTCACTATCTTTAGATTGATTGTTGTGATATACAGCAAGCTCCAGTTCTTCAGAGTCTGACCACCTTGAGTGATATATGTTAATGACTTGCTTTAGCAATACACCTAATATAAATCTTGCTGTCATTGATGAAAGAAATAAAAGTTTTATTTGTTAATGAAATATGATGTAATCTTTCTGGTGCTCTATTTAAACATCACCTAGGAGTAGATCATGTTTTTAGAAGTCAGTAGTAGCCTCAGGCCTTCCATAATTCTAATTGATGTAAATGAAGAAAATAATGAAAGCTTGTGTGTGCTGACCCTGTTATACAGGGTGGTTTCACCTCAGTTAATCAAAGAACCTTTAGAGACATTGCAAGCATCTGGCCTGAATAGAGAGTTCTTCAGACATTGATACTGAACTGGCTGCACTCAACTGAGATACTGTGCCCAGATTTCTAGCGAAACTTCTTAGTTTACAAATGCTGGAAGGAACTACCATGTTACAAGAAACCCAAAAACTAAACTCTTTTCCCCAGAAAACACTGTCCTTGGTGTTGGCTAAATATGAGATGGATGGATAAATCTGAGAACAAACAGCTCCCCTTGAGAAGTTTGTTTTCTTGCTATGAAGCTGAAAGCACAGAGAAAATTCTCATTTTGTGTTTGAAATGCCAAATACCAGGTCTGACAAAATTAATCATATATAGAACAAAACCTAGGAATAATGCTTGCTTTTCAGTCACTATCTTCATAGAACTGACATTTGTAAAAGCTAATGCAGTTCAAAATTATTATTTATTTTTACTCTGTAGTAGCTTATTCTAGCATTTTTCTGGAAACACAGATACTCTGGTAGCATGTTACCTTTGTCACATCTGATATGTGTACTTTCCATAAAATGACCTTCATGCCATGCGGCCAATAATGTTTGCAAGTAAAACCTGAAAACAAATGAAGGTCTGTAATAACACACTGGAAGGTTATGTTTATTGATTACAAGAGTGAATATTTTTACAGTGATATTCCTTTCTCTTAAAAACGAAGCATGCAGACTTTTTTTTTTAATAACTAGAAGTATTTGCAATTGTTTTACAGATGTGGTTATGTAATTTTTCACTGAGTTCATAGGATGTATCAAAGCAGTAATTCTAAATACCTATTATGTACAGAATGAATCAAAAAAAAAAAACCAAAACAGACCTTGGGGAGAAGGTCCACCCATATGCTGCTTATACAAATTTAAAAGCTTCCTAGCTTCTTGAATTGTAAACACTGGATAATGAAATTTCTGTAAGTTTAATGTCTTTCAAATGTGTAAACATAGACTTGTTTTTACAAATCATGGAAGATGCTTTTAGACCAAAAAAACCAAAGAGGCAGGACAGTAAAAGTATGAGGGTCTGTTGAAGTTTAATAATAATAATAATAAAAGAATGGCAGGATAATGTTCTGATTAAAAAGCAAAGGACCAGGTGAGTTGTTTAGTACTCCTTGCAAGTGTATTTGCTTCTCAGGCAAAATTACTTCTTAATATCACCAAAATTGTACAAAAAGTGTCATATCTTCTCTAAGCTCTCCCTCTCTTGACAAAGTGTGTCCTAAAGAGAAGAAAAATCTGTTTTCATACTTACCTACTGGAACCTTTTTCAATTTTTTCACTTGTTTTCCTCTTTGAAGAAATTCCTGTAAATACAAGTCTGAAACAAAAAGCCAGATAACCAGAGAGTAGCATTTCTGTGTGCTTTCCCAGGCCTGTCAGAAGGGTGCCTGCATCAGCCTGAAGGTAACACTGCAAATCCTCATACATCAACAAAGATGGAAATATGAGGAGAACCATCCTTTTCTATTGAAACTGAAATAAAATACAAAGCTGAGTTGGGAACACAAGCAATGTTTGCAGGAAAGCCCTGCTGGGCTGAACACCCTTCTGTGTATCTCTTTCTGACAGTTGCTTGTGCCACTCTGGAAAAGAAATTAGAAAACTGAACCTAATTGACCCTTATCATTCCTGTTGCCTCCCTGAATAGAGATTGCCTTCCTAAAAGCTACAAGGCATTTTGTGAATAAGAGAAAAAAGTGAATTTAAGAGCAAGAAAAGGCCCTTCTCTTTATCAAAAGGAAGCCATGAACTCAGAACAAAGAAAAATTACACATTTTGCCATGAAAAACAAAGGTTATGAATATATCCTATTTCTCCAAGGAATTTAAGCTTCCTTTCAGTCACTTACCTGAGATATTATTACAATTGTTTTCACTATGTTCAATTTTACCACAGTGAAGAAAGGAAAGTCATCATTTGCACAATAATGGGACTTTTAAACTGTATTATAGGCTGAACATACTAAGGAACAAGCTAAAAATTATTGGTAACAGCCTTCTTGCTTCTACCTTTTAAATCAAATTTTTAAAAAATTAAGTATTTTTCTAACATATTTTTTTTTTAAAATTGTGGCTCCAAGTGTCTTTTCATTTTCTCAGAGCTGGGGGTGAATGGATATCTGTGCAGGAAGTGCAGGTTATAAATACAACCCATGTGCAACAACGATGCCACAACAGAAAAGTCATCTGGGTTTCTCATTTCTCTGCTGACCTTTGAGTGCAATTGCTATATGAATAAATGACATTAATATTGATGAAGGTCCCAGGAGGCATTTTTGACCCTAAGTGAAAGCAAGGACCATTCCCTGAGGGGAAAAGGGAATGGCAACTCGAGAAGGTGCAGTGCCCAGAGGTGTTGGAAGTGGAGTGACGTGATGGGTAGGGAAGTGCCTGCACGGGGTCCAGGTCCTGACTTCTCCCTCTGCCCAAGGTGAGGCATGAGAAGTGGGGCAGCTAGTGCCCCATACAGTTCCTTGTCCACACAACACTTTTGCCTAGCGTGGCATATTGCCACGCTTCTTGTTTAGACTGAGCAAGTCACAGTAGTTAACAGTATAACAGTAGTAGATGACATAATAAAAGGTTCCTTGGGCTTACAATACCAGGCTTCGCTCAGCAGAATAGTTTTCTCCTGTGCAAGGAAACGTGATGTTTGTGTGAGGGCCAAAACTGATCTCTTCCTACTTTCGGGGTAAAGTGTACAAGTTGTTATCGGGTACTCTATCTTACACTAAATACATTGGTTGCTGCACATTGCTGTGTTTTTACAGATAACCAAAATAAGAAGCATCTGGCTCCTCTCTTCAAAGGGTTAAGCTTAATTCCTAGCCACATGAACTGTCACAGTGGCACATTATAATTAAGATAAGAGCATTATGCTATTCAAAGAAAAAAGAAACAAAACTTAAAATTTTCAAACAGGAAGAAAGCTTTAACCTAAGCCTCTGAAGTACTCCAGATCATTTCTGTCTTACAAGATGAATCACAGTTTAAACAAGATCATAATTTACTACTCCAAAGTCTTCCTTAAAGAGAACTATGATTTGCATCATACTACATGAAACTCCCATTTTTTGCTTTTTAGTATAATGGAGCTGTCACATGAGACACGTTTGCTTTGGACAGAAGCATGCTTCTACTTGATTTCAGCAATCTATTCTGATCCACTCTAGTATATCTGCTGCACTAGTCTTTTCCAGTGAAGACTGCACAAATCTTCTTGCACCTAGTACTGCAGCATATTTATTATCAGGATGACTGTACTGTTCTTTCTGCCTAGGTGGGAAATACAAAGAAGAGGATGCATGACAATAAGGGAAAATGAATTGAAAGAAGAAAGTAGACAAAATATAACAATATTCATTTACATTTATAAAAATATACAGATATTTTGCATAAACTGAATAGCTGTTAGCTAGCACTTATGACACAACATTCTGTATAAATAAATTTAAAAAGTTGTGCAAGACATCTGTTTTTTCCAAAGAACTGAGCTTTCTTGTCTTTTAAGTAAGTCTGAACTTAAAGATTATCATATTCCTTTCCACACACCCAATGACCACTTTAAAGTACTACCTTGTTGTCTTAGCATAAATTTATGAGTACAAAAGAAACCAATGCAAATTAATAACAATAATAAGAGAGTCTGTTTAATTTGTGCCTATATTAGTGATTACCATGCCATGTTATTGAAATCTGCTACACAGAATCTTCTACATACAAGTCCACTCACAGAAATCTACAGAAATCTGCTCTACAATTTTTTTTCAAAGGTGAATATACTAAATTCACAACCTAACTTATGTGTGTTTTCTATTATCTTTGTTTTTCTGTTACCTGAGTCAAAAGTCAAAACATGCCACCCTTCTATCCTTACTGTGCTTCCCTGGAGAAGTAGACTGAGAGATAGACAGGACTTTGATAGATGATAAATAGGCTAAACTGACTGGACAGCAAGTGTGCAGGACCTGTTGTGTTTATACTTGACCAGATTTGTTGACATTTTTGTGCAGGGACAATTTGATCCTTCCACCACAGCATCTGTAATGCATCTATACACAAAAACTTTTGGGGTAAATTTATGACCAGGTTAGATTGATTTGCTTTTTCTTCAGTAATAAACACCACACACTATACTGCAAGAAGTTTCCAGTCCATTTCATTATAAGAACAACACAATTGTGATTTAAATCCCTGTCACTGTGATAGCCAAACATTTTTCAGACCAGGTATGCCAACTGACTTTTTTTCACAAGACTACTTAAATATCAGGAGGTGTTAAAATATTCTTGGTGTTGACCCTACCCAGGCAAGTTCATTATAGAATTAGGAACAGAAAAGGTAGGAATTAAAGACTCTGCTCTTATATATCCTGAGCAGCCTGACCACTAAATCACAGCATGGGCATGAACAATACCATCTAAAATTTTCATTATAACAAAAACGTATCATGGTACTACCATGTGTAATACTATTAAATCAAATATTATGATAGGCTAATAGGTAGATAGCAGGGGCCAGGGAGGTCAGACTATTGTGTAACTTCTGGTTTTGGTACATTCTTGCTAATTGTAAGGGGTCTGGCAAAGTTCAAAAATAGCTTTTAAGTAGAAGCTCAGCTGGCAAGAAGAGATGAGGGGCAATACAAGCTTGTGAAGACAGGAGTATAGACTGAACACCAGAGCCATTGAGATGCACTGCTGCCTTACCAAGTATGCTGCCCATCACTATTACAGAGCCATGTTCCTCTTCACTTGCTGTCTTTCCAGCTCATGAATCTTTCATTCCTTCGTGCACAGTGAGATGAGCTTTAACAAGAGCATTGAGGGGGTGAGAGGACGACAAGCTCTTTTATAAAAAACGCTCATCATATCATTGTGACTGTTTAATTAAAATGTTCATGACATTTATGATTAACCCAATTGATGTAGGTTAGATGTCCTCTCAACCTGACCTCAGAATCAGGACTGTCAGAGGGCTGAAGGGCATCATTGACCAGCCTGCCCCTTCTCCTTCCATACATTTATTAAAGGGCAATGGCAAACAGAATCTCATCCAAAGTTTGCCACATAATCAGGTTTTCTGGTAAGGACAGAGAGGCTACATTGTTATAAGAGTTGGTGTATGTAACTGAGAAAAACTTTTCCTGACTTACAGTTCCTAATGCATGCCTTTCCTCTTTTATAATACACTTAATTTCTGTCCAAGTAAGCGGCACAGCATTTAAGTTCGGAAATAAAGGTGATGTGACCCACACAGAGTAACACAGCTGTAATTGATCATATCAGGGTCCTGTTAAGTTTAATATGCTTTCTCCAGTACTTGACAGAAGCTTGAAAGGTAGCGTAAGTTCACCTGCTTATTCTTAGGAAATATTTCTTCCTCACTCCCACTGATGAGTAGATATACTGAAATATTACTCTTTAACTTCATAAAGATTTTGGTGTGAGGATGTCTATCATTTCACTTTTTTTTTTTCAGCAATTGAAATGACCTTTTTTTACTGCACCATTTCCCAATGCCATTTTTTTTCCCACACAGATCACTGAAGCAGCTCATTAACTCTGAAAGTGAGTTTTGCATCTCTGGTGTAAGACTTTTCCTCTTACATTGGTCCTTAACATCTCTGAAGCATGGCCGTGCAGTGAAGACACTACAAACTATTTACTTTTCAGTTAAATTTAGGATGATTTTCCCACAAGCTGTTGCTATGTTCAATATTTCATCTATCAGTCTATTGATGGAAATGACAATGTATCAAAACACTATGATTTAGCAAAGAAATAAAAGCTTTCTCTGTCTGTATTAAATTTTATCCTTCAGTTCCTCCCTTTACCCTCTCCCTGAAATTCCATTAAAAATCACAAATGCTAAAGCAAACAGTTTAATTAAACGGCTATCAGCTGAACACTAATTTTCAAGAAATCATTGGTTTATTCTTTGTACAGCAATTGCCTAATCCCCTACTGACTCTTTTATATGAACTAGCAATTGACGCTGCCACTGCTGTTCAGAGGCTTGCTAATGTTTTCTTTTGATCATGCATTTTAGACTTTGTTTTCTGGTTGCATGGCTAGTGTACACTTTCCATATTTTTGGTGCCAAAAAAATAAAAAAACCCCCATTAATTACTTCTATTCAAGATCTCAGTGTTATTTTATAGTACTTTACAAATCTATCTCAATACAATTTAACCCAGATAAATCTAGTTGCATAAAATGAGGAATCAGGTCCATAAGAATCAGCTGCTGCAGAACAGGCAGCAAAAAAATATACTAGGTAGAAGTTATAAATTCTGATGAAAATAATATACTCTAAATCAAATTTAAATTCAGAACGTCAGAATAGCACAGAACAGAGTGAGGAGTGAGGTGAGAGTGAGGGAAAGAGAGGGGGAGGGAGGATGGGGGAGGAAGGTTTGTTGCTGGCTTGAGTTAAAAAGGAGCATAGGGTTACTCCAGGGTGCCTTTGCTAATAATGACAAGATCGTTTGCCTCTCACATCTGTAGCAAAAAATCAGAGGAGAAGATGGAAAAGAGGTCCTGGGATGTACCAGCTGTTGATGTTGCTCCTGCCTGCTGAGCCCAGAGCCTTGTGCCTCTACCGGAAGGCATCACAATCTGTTGACATCTCCAGCTCTTTGCTACTTCGGGACACTCAGCTGAATCTAAGACGACGATCATCTGGCTGAGTGAACAAATATCAGTGCCTACAGTGAAAAAGCGGGACTATCACACAAAGCAGATGGCTGGAGGCCTGCTCATTCCTGTTTCTGGAGCTGTTTACATTCTTAAGTGACTAATTTTGACATGTTATACTACCAACGAAGTTTTTTGGTGTGACCCAATACATTGCATATAGTGTAGTCTGGGCCCACTCTAATTTGACTTCTGCAGCCTAGTGCTATTTCTGATCTACAGATAATTAAAATTGCCTAGGCTTGACTAATCACTAGGTCAGTGAGCAATCAAAGCTGAATTTCAAAACATCAGTTTTTTCCTGTATATGTTACTCAAAAAATACAATTTTCCATTTTCTTGGCTAAAATACCTTGAAAACGTGTAACATCAGTCTTTAATATTTGTCCTTGTGGGACAGAGATTGGAGCCATGGCATAGAAGATGCACAGGCCTCCAAGACTTTAACCGACATAACCATCCAGAAATCTGAAGTTTTATCCAGCCTTTCCTATATCAAAACCTGCAGACCTGGAAACTACAAGAGAACATTCTCTGATGGAAATGATAGTATTTCAGAAGCAATGATCAAAACATTTTGGTTAGGTTACCATCTAACTCTTGCTCCCAGATCTAGAGCCTGCTGGGATTACATGGACTACGGTACAAAGTCTCAAACCAAAACACAGAGTCAAGACTAAACATTCCAAGACAACTTTAAAGTAGAGTTTAATTGAATATCATGGAGAAGTTTGAATGAAAACTTGTTTCATCCTAGTCCATAGATTTTAGTTTATTTCTCAGAAGACTATGAAGGATACTAAACATGAGAATCTTGGGTATTCTACATTTAGTCAATGTAGAAAAAACCTTAGAAAAAAACCCACCTGGCCTAGTCTGTAAATATCTGTTTTGCTTGTCTCTTAAACAGTTTTGCCGTGATGGTTCCATGGACACTGAGGATCAGTAAATGATATCCAGCTAAGCAGCCAAAACTAAAAATAAAACACATACACAGTTTAAGGTTATTCAGGAGCTGTTAAGGGCAAGCAATCTAATAACAGTAATGATTGAATGACATACTTTGTTACTAAATAGCCCACCTAGTCTGGAAGCATTTTGCAAAGTGCTTGAATTAATATGAACAAAGAGAAAACAGCAGCTGTTTTCCAGAGTCTGGACATGGACTTACCTTTTCCACCACTGGCTACAATGGCCAATTCCTCAATGTTCCTCAGCTTCATGGTTGCTGAGGCTTTTCCATTTTAATCAGGGCCACACCAGTTCAGCCATGTCCCAGTGGCTAAAGGCTGTCACTGCTTGTCACTGTCAAGGGGGGATGTTAAAGTTTTTATTTGCCCTGTGCTATTCACTATCATTTCTGATTTGGATTATCTAAATGGTCTCTTATTATAGCCCCTCCACCTAAAGGGAGGAGGGTCTATATTTGTCCTGTCTTTAGGAAAAATGCATAGTGAATGGAAGTGAGGTTACAAATGGTGACCTGTGAACAGTCTCAATATCAGTACCAAATGTTGGGCTCCTAAAAGAGCACAAACCAAAACACAGCAACTGATCATTCATATTTTTTCTGCATGGAGAATACTGTTGACTTTTGCCATAATGAATATAAGCAATGTCTCAGCCCAGCATAACGTTGCTCAGCAGCCTAGAAAAGAGTCCCCAACAATTTTGTAACTGTCCATCTACACATTCGTTATGCACTCAAAACCTCTATGACCTCTACCAGCTGTGTCAGGTATCATGAACACCTCCCCACAAGGCACTTTTCTTATGTAACCTTTCTATATTGCCTATTGTTGAAAAAAACAAAAAGTGCTGATATTTAGCATACAGATACTATTTAAGATTATGATTACAGATGAACCCAACATTAGCCTTTTACTGACTTGTCATCTAATCATCCTATTGGAACAAGGTCTAGCTGGAATGGCTATGAAGAATTGGATTTTTTAGATGGAAGGGAGCAAAGCTAGTACATACAGAATGGATTACTCACCCAAAAGTCTTAATGCAATCAGCAATAAAATTTATAATGCTCACAGAGACATTTGTCTCGTGTTATGAAATGTAGCAAAGACAGAAAATATTTATCTGTCCATGTTTGCGTGAAGCTTTCAATTTTATTTGGTTTGCTTTGATCTTCTCTTATTTCCCTTTCTCTTTGTCAGCTAAAACCAAATACTTTCATTGTGTAGTGCTCACCAGTACATAATTATCAAAACTATGTATGGATATTTTAGGATCTCCTCACTTAAACCAATGGATATTTTGATTCTTCACATCCTTCCTTTGATCACAAGAGGACAACTATGCAGAAATTGTTTTTTCTCATTTTAGACTCCCAAAGAACAGAGCAAGAGGGGGAAAAAAAAATAAGAATACAAACAAAAAAACCCCCAACCCTCCCAGATACCATTTGTATTTTTTTCTTTTTGCGACTCAGTGGAAGGCAGTGGCTGCCTTCTATTCTGCCACCTCTCAGACATTTCTTAGTTTCTGACTTCCAAGCAATAGTTTTTCACAGTAGCTGTTGATCCATGCACTTGATGCATCTTTCCTTCACCATTTTAATTTGCCTTGTCCTGGTACACTGCACCCATCTTCAGAACTTGACTGTAACACTCACAAAGCTTTACTTATCCATAAGCTGAAGATGGTCTTGAATTTCCATTGTTTTATGTAAGGAGTTCCAGTACTCTAGTAAGAAACTTATTAATGTGAGGACATTTTGCAGAGACTTTGTGATCATTTATCACAGCTGTAAAAGGCTCCAACAGACCACAGGGGAGCAGGACTTTTTGCATCAGAAATTCAAAACACCAGATCTCCTGTCACTATTTGTATACTAACAGAGCACAAACAGTGAAGTAAAGAAGGGATTAAAATTAACAGTGACTGATACCACCTGAGGACAATGTTAGTGCCACATCTCTTCACAAGCAGCAGCCGTATAAATGGGTCAATGTACTCCTAAAGAAGAAACTGAAAATTCTCTTGCATTTTCCAGAAACAGTGCCTAATGCTGAAAGAGGTTTTAGCCCAAGTTAGTTAGATGGGATAAAATTCCCAGACCTGATATGATAGTTAGTAACTTTCTGATGAGCTTCCAGCCATATATGAAGAATGAAGTTCCTCACCCCTACCCCCTTCCCCCCCATAGGTTTATCACAATCTATTAATTCATATGAAAACTTCAAAGTGCCTTGTCTTCGGTAGGATTTTTCCTCTAATTGTCCATCTCAAGTTAATAATAACCTTATTTCATTTTTCACTGTGAAGAAAAGGGCAAAGTTAGGGAAGAACTCCTAGAGTCTGTGAAGTGAGAACAGTGGCAGGAGTGAGGTTTGCTGGGCTCCCACAATCCTTTGTGAGCTTAACAGCTTTTAGAGGACTTTTCAGCCTTAGCATTTCTCTAACTTCCTCTGGGGACAGAGCTGGCCATAAACTGTTCCCAAAGAGGAGAATTAGAGGCATTTGTTCTTTAAATATGCTTCATAA
Organism: Falco cherrug; assembly: GCF_023634085.1. Classification (NCBI taxonomy): domain Eukaryota; kingdom Metazoa; phylum Chordata; class Aves; order Falconiformes; family Falconidae; genus Falco; species Falco cherrug. Next base: position 74,971,533 of record NC_073699.1, read on the forward strand.
TTGTGTTTGATGTTGTCCAATGCTTGATACCATGTAGATATTAATTAAGTACAAAACCCTATATTTCCTCTACTTTGTTCAGGCCAAAAAAATCAACCCTAGTAGGTTTCACAATCAAAACTATAATCTTTCTCAAGCATGCAAATTAACAATTAGAACATCTCAACAATGGAATTCTGCTAATCCCTCCACAGGAGAAAATTGGTTATCTGCCTACAGCACCAATTAACCAAACAAAAGCTGTTTAAAGCAGAAAAATAGACAGAAAATTTACTGGGATTGAATTGTTTTACACACCAAATAGACAGACTCTCCCACTGTGGAGCTGGATTTAGTTTATTTTTGTCTGAGCAAGCTGCTGCAAAAGGTGTTGGGTTGAGACCAGCAGGAAATTAAGTCCACTGTTTTAGGGGGTAGAGCATGGTCATTGCAAACTAGATTCCCGTGTCCCACTCTGCCTGTGAACTTCAGCAAGAGATGATAATAAAATTGCAGTCCTCTGCAGTGTTTCTTGTGCTTTCCTTTTCAATGCCTTTCACCATCTAGTGCTAGAGACAAATTAATGAACCTGGATTACTGGCCTCATTCAGCTTTCCATTTCCTTAGTCCAAATGTTTTTGTTTACTATCTAATTGGATCTTATGCCATGGTTCTGGAAATCTCTGTATAATAGCATCAGCTACTTCTGACATCCAATAACAAACACACTTATGCAAAGTTCAAAAAATAACCAACATAGATCACTATGTCATATTTGGCTAACACAACCATTGTAAAAAGAAAAAAAGAGTGTATTATCTCTGGGTGTGGCCAATCTGGGTACTAACATGTTTTAAATTGTGACCTACCTGAGGGGAACACCCAAATCATTGAAGCAGGTGGTGCTGGGAAGAGGCGTGTGAAAAAAACTCTGCACCTACAGAAACACTGTACAACTTGGCTGTCTTCCAGTTTCATAAAATAAGGGAAACATCATTCATGCAGGTGCAATATAACTCATTCTGGCTGTGTGTGAAAATAAAACTTTCGTCCAGAAAGCATTACTTGCTTTAACATGATTTTGCTTGGGGTTGGAGTGTAGCTGAGGGAGAAGATATTAGCATTCTGGAGCAAGCCTACAAGAACAAAAAAAGCTGAAACATTTCTTAAAAAGAAAAGATTGAAGTAATTAAATGTACCTTTGAAAAGCCTTTTTAATTGAATACAATAGAAGTTAAAAAAAGAAAGGGTAAACTGACAGCTCTGGAAATTGAAACCCTCTGTTTGTGGAATGAATGTAAAGCAAAGAATTGCTATGCATCTTCTTCTTCCTCCTTCTTGTTGTCCCCTCAATATGCCTCCAAGTGTCCTAGATGAGCTGTCTTTAGCCATCATCAAAATAAAATAGTAATGCTCTTCTTTGGATTAGGCGTTTTGACTCTTTTTTTTTTTTTTTTTTTTTTTTTTTTTAGCGGATATTGTTATAGCAGTACCTATGGCAATTATGTGGAATATATGAGTTGGCTTTACTGTGAATTTATAGATACTGCCTCCATAGTATACAACTGCTTTTGCAAAATAATATATTTAATGTTTAATGTAACTACAGAGTCCAGAGTCTTGTAGGTACGCTACATATCTCCTGGGGAATATGATTTAAACTCATATGAACTGAACAGTAACATTGCAAGTTCTGGGTAATACTTATGTTTCTGTAAATTACAGAATTGTTTTGCCTTCATATCCAGATGATCAGTCTTGAAGGTGCCAAAGTTCATCAATCAGTCCTAGTTATAAGAATATCAGGCATCAACTGGAAAGATATGCTTGCTGGAATGGAATGTGTATTTAACAATGTGTTCTAAAAGAACAGGCTATTGTTGATTGGATTGTGAATTGCACAAACTAAGCCGCACTTGAAAGAAAGCCCTTGAAGGCTGAAGCCCAGTTCTGCCTGCCCATATCTCTGAGATGACCCACCCACCAGGCATATTATTGCTTCTCTTGAAATACTGTTAATTTACTTATTCTTCTTTGTGATCTGGAAGTAAAAAAATGTTTTGTCTTCTCCGTTGTAATCCACTTTGTGTGTTTTGGAGTCTTGGGTGCACCATTATGTATGCCTAAAGAAAGTCCAGCTGAAATGCCTACAACTAAACCTTACAGTTAGAATTCCATTAAACAATGAGGTGCATTTAGGAAGCCAGAGGAAGAAAACACATTTAATAACCTAAAGGCTGGGTGCTACTTCATGTTGCTTCAAAGTAGTTCCTATTTTAAATCCTAGTATTGCTTCAGGCCAAAACTGACTTTATTACATTTCAAAATGAAAAAAAAAAAAAAAAAAAAAAAAAAAAGCCCATGCACCTGCTTTTGTAACAGACTTAAAAAAAATTACTGACACTTATAAAAGGAATACATTGTGTGGATCATAATATATGTCATCAGTTTAACAACAAAAACATGATAATTCATTCTTTCAGCAAAAGAAAGCATGAAGGTTCAACCTATGTTAGTTCACTGAAACAACATTACATTAAAAGTGGCCACAACTCTGCATTATAAAGAGGAACATCTGGGTTATCTTTCTAGTTCTGTGCCTGACCTCCTCTGTCACTTTAGGACAGGTCCCCAAAATGACTCTGTTATTAAAATGCAAACCGTAACCCACAGTGAATGTTAAATATCCTGGACCAGGCCAGAAGGAAATGCATTCAAGTACATAAAGTCACATTAGTGTGGGATTTAGACTCTTAACGACAAGACCTTTAAAACTGTTCCAGACTGTACCCACTTTATTTGCAGGTAATTTCATGACAAAAAGAATTGGAAAGGTGTTTGGCATTATTAGGACTATACTTTGCTATCCCATGAAAGATTGCAAAGCTGGGCCAGAGAAGAAGGAAACCTGCACATGAGGATACTCATTTAGTTTACAGAAAACTTATCCTTCAGGACAGAATGGTTTATATGTGCAGAGAAGAAAAGAAGGTTTTCCTTTTCTCTGTTACACAACCTGAGGGCTGGCAGATATAATGAGGGGGGGGTTTATTTGCCAAAATAGTGGGAACAATGGAGGTTTTATATATCACTGAAACTCTAGTAAAAGACACCAAAATATTCTCATTCTGAAATTTCTTTTCCCTTATTTGTGACTCAGACTGTAGTTTCCATATATTTTTTTCAGACTTAAAATATTTTTAAAATATTTAGGTAACCAGGCTCAAACTTTTCTAGGAGGCAGGATGCGATATACATGCACTTGCGCACACAGACACACATGGTATAGTCATAGAGATTGTTACTTTAAGACAACAGTACAGTCTATAGTGCTGGAGTATTCCAACAGTACAGACATGTCTTCTCATGATTCAGTGAAAAACGTTTATATCTGGCTAAGGTGCAAAGATTTAAGTGCAACGATTTATCAGTTAAATGTAAACATTTTTTATATTCCATTAACACTTCTGATTGGAATTCGCATGTGCACAATGTTTAATATACAAGGGGAATAAAAATTTGATTCTGATATTTACTCATTTAAAAGAAGTGTACGTAAGAAGACTTTTGTGAAATGTGATCTGCAAGTATCAAATAAGATAGCTAGATTATATGATGTGTACATGTTTAAAGATACACATCTTTTAAACAGAAATCACATTTCTGTTAATACAGAAACATAAATCACAGACTATTAATCAGAAATCATATTTGTTAGGATACTAATCCTTTCAGTAAAAAGTAGGCATAATGCATCTAAATACATCCAAGATCCTCTTAAAATCTGTGAAATAAATCCACGTATTTCTAGACCATTTTTTGCACCATTTTGCATGGCTTGAACAACCACAGTATCAGGTAGTCATGCTTCATCTTATACACTTGATAAAGCCACTATGAGAAGACAGGAAAAGGGGAAAATAATGGAAGCAAAGCTGTGACCTGCTGTGAGCTGGCACAGGCTCCGGGCTGTTTCTATGCAGAACGGCCACTTCACAGTACTGCACATCCTCCCAAGCTCAAAGATACTAGCAGTGGTTGTGGTCACATAGGAGGTGCAAAGGTTCTGAGGTGAAGGATGCTATTATATTTTTGAATTTAATCTGACAGTTTCCTTTAGCAAGAAAAACTATTGACCATTTCTTTCTACACCCCCCACCCACACCCCCCAATATTTAATGTTACTTTTCCAGCAAGCACACAGTTAAATTGACAGGACTTCATTTGTAATCCACAGAACAATAGATGATCTAAGTAAAACTGTGTGCTATCCTCCAGCTGTTGTATTCACTGAAACACCTGGAAGAGCCACAGGAGAGGAGCAAGAATGACCGCTGCATTTGCTAAAGTAGCAGCTGTATGTTCAGCAGGCAGAATACATTGCCCTACCTTCAGCACCTATCAGTTCCATGCTTTCTGAATGTATTAAACCCTTAACTTAGCCCATCATATAGCTACTGGCATGTTCTCTTTCCCATGGAAGAAAATCCTAGTGGTTCTTCTTTCCCTCAAGGCAAAATACTGTAAACCCACATTTGTAGCTTTTAGTGCTCAGTTTAGTGCTTATCTGACCTCAGGTGTGGACCTAACTGCTTTGCTGGGTTCACACCTTCTCTTGCTTCAGTGCTATGTTTCTGTCAACCTTCAGTTTTATCTGGGGACATGGGAAAAGTAACAGTCATATTCCACCAAGAACTGCTTGAAAAGGACATGTTCTATACCACAACACTAGTAAAGGGGCCTTAATTAGAGGTACATATGTTCATAGCATACAAATTAAGAGCAATAATGTAAAGCTTTTTGTGAGATTTTCATTAAATTGAATAAATATGTGGTACCAACAGCAGTAGGAGATTGGACTTCATGGCCCAGTGCCACTCCCCTATGTCCTATGTACATTAGACAACATCCCTATAATCAACTATTGCTTCTACCATTTCAAAGACTTAACTAAATAGGGAAGTTTTCAATGCACTGAAACCTACTAAATAGATACTTTAGAGAGGCTGAGTATAAAAAGTTTCAAAAGTAAAGATTCATTTTTCCCCTTCAGTAATTTCAATTTTAATAAAGTCTTAAATATACAAAGTCTATGTAAAGCTGAAGTTAATTCCTTGCCTTCTGTGGATCCCTCAGGTCTTACACAATTTTCTCAAAGATTCTGTCTACAAGAATTTTCCAAAAATCTCACAGTTTATTTGTTAAACCTTTTTACAGTGACATGGTCCCACAATTTCAGCTTGAAATTGTTTCATTTAGTGATCTCTGGTTTTGAATTTTTTTTCCTTACTTTTAAAAAGTTATATGTAAATATGAATACTTTTTCATCACTAGTATATAATAATTTTTCTCATCTCTTTTCCTTTTTTCCTGGAAATCACTCACATGATTCTGAATTGTGCTGGATCCTCCAGCTCTAAAGGAACAAACCCATTTCTTGGTTCCCATTCTGTTCCATCTTTTGTTATTTGTGTATGTTTTATGTAAGAATTGTACAGAGGCCCTGAGCATAGGAAAAAATCCAAGTCAGTCATAGCTAAGTAATATTGAGTGAATCATTATGTGTGATCATCTTCTCCATTGACACCCACGGCCATTAGGATTCCCTCTGTTTACGAATGGATATGAGAAGGAAAATGAGTCTGTAGAAATTCAAAAGTAGGTAAATGTCAGCCATGCAGTCTACTCCCAGTGCAATTACCACTCCAGTTTTTGCCCTATACATGCATGTTCAAAAACTACACTCTGTTCAGATAGTCTCATTGAAATCAGTACTTTTCAATATAACGCTGTCAGAATTCAGCCTTCATTTTGTGGATTTATTCTGTCCTGTTGAACAAGTTGCAACTAAACCAACAAAAACACCACAAATACACTAACTACTGGGCTGGACACTTCATTCTTCAAAACTCAAAGGAAAAAATATCAACTTAAGAGGTTGAACCCAAACTGTTCTGAGTCAAGGCAAAATTCTGCAGACTGGAGGAAAACTTTGGGGAGGATACAATTTCCATTTTATCTTTTCAGAACAAATTCTTTCCACTTTTTGCTATAAACTTCATTTATGTTGACATTGATACATATTAAAAAATAAAGGAGGGTGTTCAGTGAAAACCAGAATTAAAGTGATGTTATTCCCAATAGATTTGTGTACTTTGTCCCCTATACCCTCTAGCGTCAGTTTGCCTTCATTTCGTTAGCCACTCCTGCCTGGAAAGACAACAGCAGTACAGTGGCTAGTTTGCAGTCATACCATGTGCACTTTGATCTTCTCACACATGCAGCCTGATAGGAATCCTGGCTACCAAGCAAAATGTTTAATAGGTGAGATATTCTCCCTTGTCTTCAGCAGTAGCTTTAATTTGTGTCTCCTTCCTCTACCTGAATAACAGTTTTCAGAAAGCTTTTAGATTCTTCAGTGTTTCTGTAACATGTATCCTTTCAGACCTACTTGACATAGGCAAATGAATTACTGTAGTAGGTAGGCAAGAACAGAAATACAGAGGACAAATAACTTGATCTTGGAAATTTTACATATCTTTTTAAATACTTGTGGGTTTTTTTGATTACAAATGTTTTCACACTTTTTCAGCTTTACTGAGAAACCAATATATGTATAAATATATGTTGGAACACTTTCTGGCATCCCATCAGTGGCATTTTTTTGGAATCCACTGCAGCTTCATCCAAAAGGTCAGTAACTGAACAGAAGCTGGGAAGGAACTGATTTTTTTTTCCTGAGAATCGTTACTCTCCAGGTGGTTTTGGGTGTTAATAGACAAAGTTAAAAAACCTGCTGCTTATGTCCTACACCTCTTGTCCAGGCTAAACCTAATCTGTAGCTAAAAGGAAAACTTCCCTCTGATGGATTATCACTCAGTTATCTTCGGCAAGCTGCAAATCAAGTTAAAAATATGTGAAAAGAAAAAGATACTTAAACCCAGTTTGTTAAGAAATCTTTACATTTTGATGTTTCTGTTTCTTTTTTTTTTTTTAATGAGGTAGATATTTTAAGAGCATAAAATAGCATAGAGACACATATTCTTGAGAAATGTTTGTATGTGATAACACTGTTAAGGTTTTATGTGACTTTAGAAGTGTTTCTAGCACTTCCCTGAAAAAAACTTATCGTCCTTTTTATTTACAGAGCAGTCTGTAGAAATATCCCCAGCAGAGGGAGTGGCTTATCTGAGTTGAAGCCTGAAAGGTTAGCAAAAGCTAATTTTTACTTTTGTTTTGCATATGAAAAATAGTGTTAAATATAGTAATTTACCTAAATGCTTATTAAAAAAGCATTTTTCTCTTATAGGTATGAAAGAAGAACATGGTGGTGCGTCTGCAAGAAGTGAGAGCAATAAAAAAGCCCAATTACTGTAGTGAGTTCCAGAAAAATCTCATTATTTTCCCTGCTTTGTACTACACTTTTTCATTGCATTTCACTGCCTACAAAAGACACATAAAATGCCTGAGTATCAGAATTTTTAGCTCACTTATCCTGATAGCATGTAGTAATTTAGACCTAGTTTTCAAACAAATACATAAGCAGACAAATTGAAAATCAATGGAAAATTAAACCTTTAGGCCCAACTTTTCTAGGTACAAATCAGTATTGACAGATGAGCTTTAATGGACTTTGATTTACAACAGGTATTTAAGCTAAGAACTTTAAATAAAATACATCAGTTAATTGAAAAAATAAGTCTGAAGGAAAAAGAATTTTTTTTTTAATCCATTGCTTTCAGCAGTACTAAAGCTGATGTCAATAGCAAGGCACAGGAAAACTTAGTTATCTAAAAGACTAAGGTGTAAATATAGTAGTTATTTTTTTTAAGCCAAAGAGCAGCCCCCAGCAGTTTTCATTCCCCAGTTTCATGGTCACTATCCCCCCCCAGTTTTAACAGCATGAGAGGGGCTTACTATTCTTTCTGATGCTAGAAAACCCACATGGTAAATCAACACCTCAGTATTTAATAAAATCACTGTTCTGCATCCTCGTGTGATCATAGAAGTCCATGCTGATTGTTGTAAGTGAATGAGACAGGGTCCACTAGCTGGGGAGTTACCCCACAGGGGAAGCCAGGGATCTTGCCAGTGTAAAATATCTCTTGGCTGATGATTCAGGAGTCTCCTTCTATGCCACATTTACCTCAGGGAAGCAAGAAGCATATAGTTGCTTTAGGAGTGGGGAAAGCACACTGTGCTCAGTTTGCACTGGGTCTCGTTGCAACTAATTTACACTGAGCATCCTAAAGACATTTTACGACAGGGATATAGCTCAGGGCTTGGGTCCCCAGTTTCAAGCATCCCAAAAGCCTATCAATCAGTCAGTAACATGGTTTTCATGGAAACCAGCTGGTTTTCCAAACAAACTCTTTGAGCATCTGGAAAAATAGTTAAGTAAATTCTTACGTAAATCACCCTCATGCCCACTACATCCAATGTCACTCAGTTAATCTACACAATACATTGGATTTACTGCGTATGTGCAGAGTGACATTATATCCCATCTGCTGTTAGGCTGAGCTGTGAGTTTGATTTATATGTGTGGGACTATAAGAGCTCCCTGGTAGTATTGCCTCAAGCAGGGGTCAGCAGAAATGCCACCTTGGACTTCTGGAGGGCAGACTTTGTCTTGTTTAGGAGACTTGTTGACAGAGTCCCTTGGGAAGCAGTCCTGAAGGGCAAAGGAGTCCAGGATTCAAGAATGAAGAATGTCCAGCAAAAGAGCAGCAATAAAGGCTAAAGAGCAGGCTGTCCCCATATGCTGAAAGATGAGGTGGGGAAGACGATTAGGCTGGCTGAACAGAGAGCTTTGGCTGGAACTCAGGGAAAAAAAGAGAGGTTGTGACCTTTGGAAGAAGTGGCAGGCAACCTAGGAGGACTACAAGAATGACATGAGGTTATGGAGGGAGAAAATTAGAAAGGCCAAAGCCCAGTAACTGGGAAGGTCTCAGTTGACTGGAATTTAGCAAATGTAATGCCCAGGACCAGAAGGAGGATCTGGGAAACTACAGGCCTGTCAGTCTGACTTCAGTGTGAGTGAAGGTTATGGAGTAGATCATCTTGTATGCCACCACACAGTACATACAGAACAACCAGGTTACCAGGCCCAGCCAGCATGGGTTTATGAAAGGCAGGTCCTGCTTCACAGACCTGATCTCCTTCTATGACAAAGTGACTTAGTGGATGAGGAAAAGGCTGTGGATGTTGTCTACCTGGACCTTAGTAAAGCCTTTGACAACATCTTCCACAGCATCCTCCTGGAGAAACTGGCTGTTCATGTCTTGGATGGGCATACTCTACACTGGGTAAAAAACTGTCTGGAGGGATGGGCCCAAAGAGTGACCGTGAATGGAGTTACATCCACCAAGGGCTCTGTATTGGGGACAGTTCTATTTACTATCTTTATCAATAACCTGGACAAGGGGATTGAGTACACCCTCAGTAAGTTTGCAGATAATACCAAGTTGGGCAGAAGTGTTGATCTTTTTACGAGTAGGAAGGCTCTACAGAGGGATCTGAATAGGCTGGACTGATGGGCTGAGGCCAGTTGTATGAGGTTCAACAGCAAGAAGTACCAGATCCTGTACTTGGGTCACAACGACCCCACACAATGCTAAAGGCTTGGGGAAGAGTGGCTGGAAAGCTGCTAGCTGGAAAAAGACCTGGGGCTGTTGGTCAACAGCAAGTGTAATATGAGCCAGTGGTTGGTCCAGGTGGCCAAGAAGGCCAATAGCACCCTGGCTTGTATCCAAAACAGTGTGGCCAGCAGGACTAAGGAAGTGATCTTCCCCCTGTACTTAGCACTGGTAAGGCTGCACCTCCAATACTGTGTTCAGGTTTGAGCCCCTCACTACAACAAGGACACAGAGGTGCTGGAGTGTGTCCAAAGAAGGGCAATGAAGCTGTTGAAAGGTCTAGAGAACAAGTTTTACGAGGAGCAGCTGAGGGAACTTGGGTTGTTTAGCTTGGAGAAAAGGAGGCTCATGGGACACGTTACCACCCTCTCCAGCTACCTGAAAGGAGGTTGTAACCAGGTGGTTGTTGGTCTCTTCTCCCAAGTAACAATCGATAGGATAAGAGGAAATGGCCTCAAGTTGTACCAGGGGAAGTTAAATTGGATATTAGGAAAAAATTCTTCACTGAAAGATTTGTCAAGCGCTGAAACAAGCTCCCATGGAATCACCATCCCTGGAGGTATTTAAAAAACACATAGATGCAGTGCTTAGGGACATGGTTTAGTGGTGAACTTGGCAGTGCTAGGTTAATGGTTGGACTTGATGACCTTAAAGGTCTTTTCCAACCTAAATGATTCTATGATTCTATGAAAAAAAACATAAGATCACGTGTTCCATTTAGTCATTAAAGCTTAACTCATCACAAGGTTTCAAACCACAGCCATAGACTCATAAAGCATATAGGCATAGACAATGTTAGTAAATGCAGATAATCTTTACACAGCCATTAACAGAAACTAGTTTGGATGTCAAAACCTGGTCATTTCCTCAGTATGCTGTACTAGAAATACAAGTTTTACCCCAAAGATTTCTCATGGGTCCATCCTTCAGTTTTCTGATTTACATAATTCTGTCCCTCTGTGGAGGAATAATTTTGTGGGTGTGGCTTGACACAGTTTCTTAAAATTATATTTCTAATTTATTTAAAGAAAAAAAACCCCAACATTTCTTCCTAAAGCAGCAGGACTACGTTAATAATACCTTTATCCATGACGGACAAATAACATATATATCTTTAAGAGTTTTCAAAAATACTTTGATCCACTTAACTAATTAAAAATAAACTTACTGTGGAAACCACTGATGTGATAATGTTAGCTGCTTGTTCTTAGTATCCCTGTGGGATTGCCATGGCTACAATAGGACCTTTATATATACATCAGGAAGCATGTAAAACATGCTGTGGTTGGAAAGGAAAACACTGACATGGAAATGCTGAAGATATTAGGAATCAACACCTGGGCTATAGCTGGGGACCATGAGATCAAACAAGAGGAAACTCTCAACAGTAACTTTTGTGTTTCCACAGACCTGGGGCCACTCTTAATGCCTAGCTTTCTGGCAGACAGTAGTGGATGTTTATAGCATTTGTGAAAAGGCTTTCTAGCCCACCACTAATCTTGTGCATGTCTGGACTATAGAGAAACCTGGGCCATGATTGTTTTCCCCTCTTCATCATGCTCCTCTCCCCCTCTTCAGCCGGGCAGGTTACAAGACCCTGTGTGGCCCAAAGAGCATTGTAGGTCAGTACCTCTGGAGAACAATTCTGCCATGCTTATGGGTTTTGCAACAGAAGGAAAAAAAATTAAATCTGTCTGATGCATTAGATACCTTATGTTCTTAACAGGTACTCTGGTGCATATGGCAGGAACATGAGCTTTATATACACTGTAGCATACATAGGAAGATACAAATAATACTTAAAATAAATTTATATGCACTTTTCCAAATTCAAGACAAATTCTACTAAAACCCATCTACAATCTTGATGTATGTGTTTTTCATTCTAAAACCTGAGCTGATTCTTCAGCTCCAGCCCCCTAGAGACATATCTTTTCAGCCCTCTCAAGATCTATGTTTCTTCTTGCAGCTTCATGGAGCTATTCTCATTCCTCCTGACCATAACATAAGGAACACTGAATATCTTTCCTTGATACTTGCCATTTGAGTTACAGAAGAGAGAAAATGGAAGAGCATCAGTCTCTTCATTACACAATTTATGGTGTAATATGGTAAAAAGTTTCTGCAGAAGTGAGAGAGCAGCATTTTTGAGTGGCTATATTTTCAGGAGAGTTTCCATAGTTTCTCAGGTTTTAAAAAAAAAAAAACAAAAAACCAAAAACAATATAAAATTTGCCTATCTTAGCAGTAATTTTGTACTACTATGAGCACTGAAGTTTACAGGTTGCTCTGGGAGCACTGAACAAATACAGCTCTGGGTAGGTGCCACTGATACCACAACCAATTTTTAAGGCAAAGGCTTACTGAAAAAGAAGCATCAGAGATTTTCTTCTCAGGTCACAGTAAATGATAGCAGAAGAGTAGTTTTTTTAATAGAGTCGTGGTAACTTCTGGCAAGAACATGTCTGTGGCCAGTTGGCCATACTCAAGTGTGCCATATCAGTCAGGAAGAGAAGGCTTTTAGGAAATAGGTAGGCGTGTGATCCTTTATCACCCACTCAGATCAACATCCATCACCATCCTATGAATCACCCATTGCTTTCTGCCAATATAGTTGTGTTCTTAAGGGAACATTACAGAAAAGGCAAATGTTTTCAAACAGGCTTTCAAAATCCCCATCAGGCATACATGCTGGGTAACAATATCAGTTCAGTAGTTCTGCATGGGCAATAGGGATGAAAACCCTATGAAAGGCAACCTTAAGAAACAATATTAATGCCATTGAATGATGACAGTGTTGACATTGATGCTCATTATTAATTTTGGTCAGCCAGGGATACAATATTTAGAAGGAGGGCTTGCAAATTTCCCCCTGCTCTAATGTGTATACTAAAATGCAGCTGTTGAAATGCAGCTAGTACTCCCAGCAGCTAGAAGACTTCACAATCTTTTGCTGCAGTTGCTGAGAAAGACCATGGTGGACAGTGAGTGCATCGGTAATTAGCATGATCTAACACATTTGGAAAGTTTCCCAAGGACTCCAGGAGATGCAGATACTCCTCTTCTGAGCTTCTCCTATGGGTCTCCAAATTTGCAAGCACCATTTATTGTTATTCTCCCCAAACTCACTGCTCTTTCCTACCAGCACTACCCATCTATTCAGAAATACTTCCAGAAGCCTGCAGGGCTCTTTTACATCCAAACACAGCAGCATGGGGTCATGTAAACAGCCTGCTAAGCAGTCATTCAGGCAGAAGGCTTATGAAGGATACAGCACTTAAGACCCTTAAAAGGGTCGCTGTTTCTCTGTGTTGTAGATACATAGACAACACCTGCTGTCTTGTTTTTGGTTGGGAGCTCTTGAACCATGTTATTAAGGATTTTGGAATCAGAGGACAGAAAGTTGCCAGCTTGCTGTTCACATGCAGTTTATGGCTTAGGCCTGGAACTACAGCTACCATAGCAATCAAAGCATTTTGAGAACTTCCAAAAAACTACAACAGGTGTTCTTAGTCCTTAAGCAAAACTCAAAACTACACTTTTGGTGGATTTTGTCTCTAGCCCAACAGAATATTTTGAGTCAGTTACCAGACTCCAGCTGAAAAAGGTCATGTAACCAGCAGAGCTGAAATTTCCACCTAAGGTACAAAAATAGCTGTTTTCACCAGCTTTAGACACTGCCATACAAACATGAAACTTTTTTTCATATGTTAAGAACAGATATGTGAAACTTTCTTTCATGGTGAGTTCTTCAAGTTCCATGAAGACTTTCCCAAGCAGAACCACATAAACTCAAATTTCACAGTAAAAAAAAGGGCAGGCTGCATTGTTACCAATTACAATACTTTTATGGTTCCATAGTAGTCACAGATAAAATCAGATTAGGGAAAACAAGTTCACGTCTTTTGAACTGGAAAGTGCATAACAATTACTTACTAAACAATTAAAAATTATTAATTATACCACTGGATGTGGGCCTTGCAGGCCTAAAGAATATGCACTGCTTGCACTTGTATATGCTCATTAATCACAGTCTGTTACTGTAATTTTAATGAATGTTTATCTTATTTTCTTTGTGTAATCCAATTACATTTGTTTTTTTTAACCATCGTCAGGGATCTCTTTCTCTCCGGCATCCTGCCAATCAGCCCCCTTTAGATGTGAACAATTCAATTCATTATCATTAAGTTTCTATTTTTAATCCCACTTCTGGGGGAACCATTGAAAGGAAACCCAGGAACAGAAGTCCTTGCACAGCAGGGGGAATGAAATGTGTTCTGAACACCTGAGCAATTATGTGCAACAGTTCTCCAGAATGGTACTCTAATGTCTTTCTAAACTTGTACCACATTAACAATTAGATCATCTGTCATTTCTGCTTTAGTATTAAAGTAATTGCAAATTGACTTTAGGATTGAGAAAAAAAAATAAAACTGCTGGAGTGAATCTAAGCATTTTGTGTTTGTTTATGTTTTAATTGGCACATTGCACCTGTCCAAATGAGTTCTGTAATGCAGATGCCATTACTACAGTCCCAGTTGATTACAACAGCCCTTCATAGGAAAGACAGGAAAAATCAACCCACCAGATTACCAGATTTAGTGAACAAGGTATTTCTAAAACCTGCAGACATTTTCCTGAGACTTACATGTAACTGTACTAAGAGTAGAAGACCAGTAAACAAACAACAGCATGTTACTTTTAGAAAGAAATCTAGGATGATGAGGACTTAATTATAAAGGCAAGTATTTAAAAGCATAAATAAAAATACAAAATGAATTTATTTTAATAAATCAGAGACAAGAAGACTGCCACAATTACCCAGAACTGTCAGAGTAAACATGAGGCAATTGAGAAACATGAGTATGACCAAGGATTCTTTGTTAACAAAGGAAGAAAAGACAAGCAGCACTACCAACTTCGTAGGCTCAGGTCCCAGAATCAGAACAGCCACACTAATGTGGTGCTAGACCTAGACCAGATCCACTGTCCTGCCTTGCTGATACAACTACACTAGTTCTGGTGCTGTCACTCGACAGTGGCTTAGGGGTCTCAGCACTGAGCAGCATGGCTTAGGTGCCAGAGTGCTTGTTCATACAGCCAAGACGGGAGTAAGTGAGTGTCTATCACCCAGTGACACAGCAAAGACCTGACAAAGAGAACAAGGAAGGCTACAACTGGCTGAAAAGCCAGAATTACTTTTTTCCCAGGCTGACACATGCTTTCCTTCAGAGCATTCCCTTTTCAAATTTTCAGGTTGTTTTCTGCTTGAAATAAAGTCAAATATATTAAAAGTTTTATGAGACAAAAAAAACGGAATACCAGAAATTCTCTATGTGTTGAATTGGAACTCTTATTTTAATCTTGGCTTTAGGTTTAGACATTTTTCTGGCTGGCACTGGCCAGCCTTCTAACTGCTGGCATGCTATATGGTAAGACTCAAATTGCTGCAATGCTGCACCTGACAAAAAGAGAAATACATTTTTTTTATTGCTCTGTCTTTTATTCAACATATTCTGATACAGCAAAGGGGATAGGTTTAAAAATAACGTGTTCTTATTGCATGAAAAAGACAGTGAGCACTTACCCATCTGAACTGGAAGGCTGTGGAAGCCTTACCCATCTCAGTTTGATTGAGTTCTGCTGATGACTCAGAAACAACAAATCTGTTGCTAGAGTGATATGTCCAGATAGCAGATAACCAAGCAGGCAGCAAGTGAGACAGTCTGTCTTCGAAAAGCTTATTGGAGACACACACAACTCTGGTAACAAGATCTTGGCAGCTCGGTGTTCAGTCTCGGGAACTGGTTCTGGTGAATTCAGCTTCTTGATGGTCAGCACGTTCATAAGTCTGTAGAGTTATAAAAACAAGTTCCTTGGTTTTGTCATCTGTTGTATTTTTTCCAGTCCTTTATTCAAGTTTGGTAATGCATCCACTTGGCTAGGCAGTCGTTTTTCTTGCTTCACTTGCAATACGCCCTTCTTTGTCTTTCTAAATATACTTCATTCAATTTTCCTTTATCCTGTTCCAGGAAGTTTCATATCAAACAATGGTACAACTCGTTACTTTTTTACTTCAGTCAGAGGTAGTTTATGCCAATGGTTTTTCATGCCAGCTGTAGGTTATTTGGTCCACAGCTGAGGGGATGAGAAAAAGGCAGATGGGTCCCTTGACGTTCTCCAAAGTACTGTTGATGATTTATAATCTGACAATGTTTCTTTGTAATACCAAGCCATCAAATGATGTCTTTCTACCTACTGTGTGGTAATTAAGACTCTTCAGTGCTTCATGGGAGAGACTACAGAGCTTAACTAAAAGATGCCAGGGAAAAAGGCAGCATTCCTTCTGCATCTGCCAGTATTGTCTCTTGATTTCTCAACACTTGGTGTTTTGTTGCCTACCTGAGGAGTCAAGGGTAAGCTGCCCGTACGTATGGGTAGCAGGTTAGCAATGGTGCCTTTTACAAGAACTTTGGAAAGTGACAAAGACAGTCTGGAGTATCTGCTGAAAGATCAGAAGCCATGGTTGCAGCATGAGACTGGGAGATAGGACACCGGGGTTTTCCCATGTCCAGCTGGAAAGAAGAGGAAGAAATTCCTAACTTGATGGGTTGGTCTACAGGCCATGGACTCATGTTTCTTGATCCATCTGACCAACTTTCACCTTTGATGAAGTATAACGGTGTCAATGCTTACCAGCTGGTTATCTGTACAAGTTAACTCCATTGCTGTCTTGCCACAGAGTCAAGGTCCCTTCACCTCTCATGCCACTGGCTCTACCTGCAAAAAGCACTTAGAAATATGTGCGAGCCATGGGCAATTTTTGTGGTAAATGTGCTCTGCCTGACCTTTCCACCTCTTCCTTCTTCTTGGGTTGGGGTGCGGGTGAGGAAGGACACTTCATTTTTTTTTCCTAAAAACAAGCAAAGAATATGATGTAGTTAGCAGTTTCTCATTGCCAACAAATAACTCATTTATTTAAGGACCTATTTTTCAAAACAATGCATGGGCTGTGACTGTTTTTTAATCCAGGCTTGCCATCCTTTTCCATTGCAGAGTACAAACTCTTGTATTTCACTGAGTATAAAAGTAATTCAGTGGGAGATTCCTCATCAGTATGGGCTGTGCCTGACAGGCAAGTCAAAGGTCAGTGAGCAGAGAGAAAAAAAAATAATTAATTGGTGCTCCTATTTGGTTAAGAAACAAGCCTTTGTGAAATATACTTGTTCCAGCAACAAAGCCAGGTAGCATTTTTGCAGACTATAACTTCTACTGATTATGGGAAAGATTTTAGGGAATAGGATCTTTTAGGATTCACACAAACGGTTCCCCAAACACATCACACCCACCAATCCAAAGACTTCCATATTTAAACTAGAGCAGGCCAGATGAGAAATAAATTATAAACAGGCTACTCAGGGAATTGTTCTGTGAGCATGACACTTCCATAACAATAAACAAGCCAAAGCAGAGCAGACTTGATTGTTTTCTGCCCAGATGCAGTTATGTGAATCTGGAAAAAAAAAATAAATTGTCCCAACCACAGTGTGACAAATGGTAAGTAACAATGTAAGAAGACTGTTTTTATCACAGTTTTTCTGATGAAGAAACAAAAGGGGTAAAAAAGGAATCAAGATGTGGTTTTTTGCACAGTTTTTCTCAACTTCCTGGTCTACCTGGTGGCAACCTCTTTCTCCTCTCAGATCTGTGGCTTCTAAAAGATGACTTTTGAGTTTCTTTTTAACTTTTGAAGATAAGTTTATCTTTGTCTTTCTCTGTGAGAGTAAAAGTCTCTCCACTCAGAAACCTATCTTGTCCATTTCCTTCAAGTATATCTTCCAAAGACATGTATAACTTAAAAAAAGAAATCACCTCTCCCCTACAAACCTGAAGCTTACTGCTACAAGGTGTTTTACATTTCAAAAGACTATGTGAGTTAAAATGCAATTAGACAACTTCATGGGAAAAGAGGTTCATCAAGCGCTATTAAATGCAGCAGCTCAGCTTTCCTCTGGAAGTTGGAAGTAGAAGTGGACGACTGTTACTGCACACATTGTCCTCTTTTACTCTCTTCTTAAGCGCTGCTCCCAGATAGTATCAGATGGCAGCTAGTGGTGCTAATAGACAACTGAGATGATCCAAATGAACTTCTGTAATACTACAGTCTCCAAAAAAACCCAGTTGTGGTAAATACTGACTTGATGTCAGTAGATTTAGTGCATTTTTTCCTGTTAGTGAAAGATTCTGAAACATAATGCCTTTTTTCTCTCAATTCTTAGAAACATATTCAGTATGGTCTTTCTGTTTCTGATATTACGAGGCAAGTTGGTTTAACTCCCACTGGAAACAGGATTTTTTCTGAGTGACTCCTGCTTTCGTTCCAGTGAAGGGCCCATGAAAAAAATAAAATAATAATAAAAAAAAGGAATATAATCTGGCATGTCTTCAAAATTAACATCCTTGTGACTTCACTAAAAGACAGAGTTACTGTAGCCTGAGTGACCAAACTGCATGTTTATATTCTTGAAGATTTTTGTTAATTCTCTTTAAGTTTACCCTTAAATATTTTAAGCCTAGGGAATTCACAATGGGTTTTGTAAATTGTTAAAAAAATCTTGATTACTGTATTATTTCACTTCAAGCTGTGTTTTCAAAAATCATGCTATCTCAAGGTATTTGTGAGGGGAGGAACGTAAAAAGGGAGTCAAGTTGTGGAAATAAAAAGTTTGACATTCATGAACTATGCAAAGACTTGTATCTTAGATTATGTGTTCTTTAGCTTTTCCAGACTCCTTAATATATATGATTTTCTGTGGTGTTTTATAGAAACAGCCGATCATGCAGTATTTGAAGACAGCAGCTAACCCAATACTGATGGCCAGATGTGGTGTAATCTTGGCTGGGTTTAATGGGATTTTAGAACAGCTCTTGACCTCAATGAGATCAGGTCAGGGAAGGCCAGGTGAAAACAAAAGAGAAGCCCTGCATAAAGAGAGTTGAAACGGTCTATTTGTGAAGGTAATTGCATGAAACCAGGGTTAGGAAGTAGCTAAGCGAAGTAAGGCATGACTTAATATAGAACATGTGTGTATGAGGAGAGGTACAAGTAGGGGTACAAAAATGCATTAAGATTGCTTGAAAGGATCAGCAAAGTAGTGGATAAAGGAGACCCCCCTAAGGCAGCATTTAAGAACCTTCACAAAGTCTTTGGGAAAGGTCTTCTTGCTAAAGACAGTGTTGCAGCAAGTAGCACCACTGACAAGAAGAGGGGGAATAAACAGTAAGTTTCATGGTGGGAAAAGAGTGAAATCAAGATACCTTAGTGTCCTGTCTGAAGACCAGCACTGCTCATTTGTATTCTAATGATCTGGAAAAGGAGAGAAGCATGATACCACAAAGTTATTTCAGGTTTATCCTTACAATGATCTCTGAACTTGAATATTTGGAACAAGTTAATCTGGTAAAGTGATCAGGAACAATGAACTAGAAAATTAAAATCAGCCTTAATGAGTACAATGTAATATACATTACAGAAAAAGGTAACTACTCTTATGATAATGCTTTCTTAATTAATTATATCAGGACAAGAAAAGATGTATTTTAGTTTGAGTAGCTCAAGAAGATCTTAGCTCAGAGTTCAGTAATGGCTGTTACTCAACACAATGCACACATGTAAATGGAATTGGAAAATACCAAAAACTTACAGTGTTTTACTATACTCTGAAGAGATAGCCTTTACCAATAGCTGTATGCTCAACCTTGCTATGCATGAAAGTAAAGATGTAGCAGAATTAGAGGGTTAAATAGCTTCATACTGTTTCTTCAGATGTAGTATGCTTGAATTGGAAGAAAAAAAAAGGCCATTGTGAACTTCAAAGTCCTAATCCGCAAGACAGGAATAGTAGTATTTAATCTACAGGAAAAGTTAAATGAAAAAGAAATACATTGCAAATGAAAACAGCCACAGAATTAAAACTTCAGTAAAGGTGAAGAATGGACAGAAATCACTGAGCGTCCTGCAAGGGACAGCATGAAATGCCTTTGGCTGATTTATAGGAAGTTAACATCATTTTTTAACCAAAATATCTTTTATTGAAAAGATCAAGCTTTCATTAAAAAAACCACAACTAATCTGCATAAGTATGAAAGGAGTGAATACACTTGAATATTGTAATGGATACAGAGCCATCTACAGCCAGCTATCAGAGTGGGAAATAGCATTTACTACAGACAAGAAACAGCTGAGTTAATCTCTAAAGAGATAAAACTTCATAAAATTTAAGCCTACTTAGAGGAATTTAGCACAGAGGAAAATCTTACTAAAACCAAACAAGTAACAGCAGATTTGTGTTTTAAATCAAAGATGTGATGGTGGAAGGATAAAACTGGAGAATTCTGAGAGAACGGAGGATATGATTATGAAAAGCAAAGAAAAATGCTCTCAGATTCTAAGGTGTTCATGTGTCTATAAACTTTTAAATCCTTTCTTCAAATAGTACCACAAATGAGAAACTACTTTGGAGAGCAGATGGGGACAAATGCTTCATGATCTGTCATAGCTTTCTTTAGGGTAGAGAAGGAAATATATGTTATTAAGGCCATTCTTAAAGCAGGAAATGCAAACTGACTTCTTAAATGTAAGGAAGAAACAAAACAGGGCAAATATCCTCAGAAAAGTCACTGAGACACAGTAGCAGAATGTAAAATAAGAAATAAAAAGTCCCAAAAGGAAGAAGATACCAAAGGAAAATAAAACAATGGACCTGGGAAATTTCCCAGGTTCTCTGACAAACAGTACTGTGTCACAGCTTCACCCCATTCACTATTTGGGTAAGCAGCAGCTAAACCATCTCTTTTTCAAAGAGATAGGGTGAATTTCCACATACTATGGAAAACAGTAAATGCAAAGAATATAAAACTAAAGATCACTTCAAGTCCAGGATGAACAAAAATGGAGGTGAGGAAAAAGAAGGAAGGAAATAATTTCAGATTAGCTGGGCATCAAATACTAAAGCACGAGGGTTAGGATGCATGGGAGACTATACAAGAATGACAGTAAAAAAATGCCAAAATGAAACCTGGATTTTAATCACATTTTATACTGTAAAGAAACATCATCATCTTTATTCAATGCACTTAGTATTACAGCTGATAATTATAAACAAGTTATAAAAGTATTATGAGATTCATAGTCTCAGAGGCAGAATTATGCCCTGAAAACTGAAAGAATAATAAAATAATACAAGATGGGACAGTTAGCCAATGCACAGCTTTGCTACAATCATTAAAGGGTTCAAAAACCCCACAAGATGGTTCCATTAGCAAGTTAAAGACAGAACCATCCTGTTACAAAAAACAAACACTGTGTTCTTAAGAAAAAAGCCAAGCACAGCCATATTGGTCAACAGGATATAAACAGGAAAGGAGTAGCTAAGAAATCAACTAACACTACCTGTTTTTTTCTTAAAAGACGTAATGCCAGATGTAGAATACACCATGATTACATTCAAGTCAGAAGTTATTTACCAGGAAAACTAACAGTAGCTACTTTGCTTGTCCCCAGATAAGGTCACCTTACTCCTTTTCTTGATTTCTTAGGATTCTTCATAAATTTTGGGAGGGAGATCAGTAACCTAACTTATGATTCATCTGAATATTTAAGAGCTGCACAAGACAAAACAGATAAAAACATAACAATCTGAATATTGAGCCTAGGTAGGACACTCATTTATCTCTACCATCCATACATAGTCTGATATGTTCTAGTAGCAGGGTTTTGTATTGATTGAAATATTGAGATGCACCTACCTACATCTCTTCTGAAAAGGAGGTCCCAAAAAAGAGGAAAAGGCTTCCAAAGCTTTTGTTAGTGACACTGTTAATAATACTTTTCATAATAATTGTAAGAAATGTTATTTAAGGGAACTTAAAGCAAGCAGGGAAAACAAAATGGAAACAAACATGATTTCTACGATCAGCTGTTTACTTGTCCACTGTGTCTTTCTCCTAAGCAAGCAATTCTGAGGCTTTTTGAGTTACAGCAAGCTTGCCTTTGTCCCCTCTGGGCCCTGCTATGTTATTTTCATCCCCTCAGAAGCCTGCCTGTTTGATCCTTACTCTTTCCTGTGGTCTTTCAATCCTTCTGCAGGAGCTGCACACTCCCAAGTTTATGTTATTTCCACCACACCCTGAGGTCTCCAAACCTTTCTGCCCCAACATGCTCATTTGCTCTTTAAGGGAAGAGGCAGTCTCTCCCTTCCTCTCCAGGTTGCACTTGACCCACTCACTTAAAGGAGCATAACAGAAACGGAAAGAAAATCTGCAGAAATACTTATCATCACAGAATGGTGGTAAAACCTTTCTGTGGTTATTCAACATCCACAGTCATGATCACCAGTCTAACTGTTTAGTGGTCTGGCTGGCATTCAGAGCCAAGAAATCAAAAATAAACAATATTTATGGAGACTGGGTAGATCGCTGCTGTATTAGCCTTAAGGGTAAAAGGATTGTGCATATATTTTGTAAAATAGATAAAAGAAAATGATGAAAATCAGATAAGAAAATATGAAGATGTACTACCAGGTCAAAAAGGGGAGGTAGACAAGAATAGTTTCTCACCTTTAGGAAAAAAGAAAAAGTAAGCAAGCAAGGAAAGCAAAGCAAAACAGAAAATCTTTCACAAATGTACACTTCTGACTTGTATAGGATTTTCTGTACGAGTGAATGGAGCTTCTCCTTGCAAATCTAAGTTAACCAGAAAAATTAGGCAGGGCTGGCTTCTTTTGTTTCTGCTGCTTGCTCCAGAGAGAGCAGTGAGGCAGGTTTTTCATTAAAACAAACAAAGAAAGGATGGATTAATGCAAATAATATAATAAAGCATGCTTTTAAAGAATGGGTAGGACTGAACATTTGCTGGAGTAGCAGAATAGCTATTATTAAAATATATTTACTCCTCAAACTTTTTTCAAATTTATTTCAGTAGACACTCACATGTATATTAACCACCATCTTAAAAGTTTGTCACACTTTTCTCAGAAACTTCCTCTAGAAAAATAAAAAGTATAGCATCACTGAGCTTATATTGTGCAATCTGTAGTTGGTTGTTTTGGGATTCCCTTCTCAATGGCACACATCCCACAGCTGTTCTGACAAGTGTTGAAAATTTCAGTGTGAAACCTCATCCAAAGATATATACTGAAAGAGGCTGAAAGTTGTATGAGGACATTACTTTCTCAGTTGTGTGTTGAGAAAGAAATAAATGCTGTCTGAAAAAAAATTAATTTTAATATATTTTTAAATATTAAATAATTAATCTATATCATTATGGTTTTTACAAATTTGCTGATCAGACTTCATGCCCATCACAAAAAGAAAACAACTGAATAATATTTTTAATAACACCCAAAAAATCTATGTTGATTGTTTCACTAGAAATGTTCTGTGAGGATTTTCAAATACACCTAGCTGGAACAAGGAAAGGAGTTGTAAGAAGGGAATCCTTCTTTCCACCCTCCACAAAAAAAAAAAAAAAAAAAAAAAAAAAAGTTTTATAAAATATTTCACAGGCAGTACCCCAGTGACCTTCACCTTTGCTCTTCAAAACATTCTCTACTGGTGGTGCTAGGGAGAGGGGCTCCAGCTTGGGGTAAGTGCTTGGATTCCCACCTCTCTTAGGTGTTAGTGACTGCAATAGTAGCTGTGATGACGCTTGTTACAATAATCTTTACATACATATGAACCACTGCTTAAGGAAGTTCACTTTGTGCAGAATGATAAACTGGCATCCTCATGATTATCAATGCAGATTATGCATTGCTCCACAGTGTGAGAAAGCATCTCCTAGAAGGGAACACATGCAGAAGTGTTGCATGCAAGAGAGACAGACACTGATAATGAAGAAGCTACTCCACCATAGAAGACTACAGCAAGGAGGCAGAGGAGGGACAGCTGCACAGAAATTTGGATTCTCCAGTGCCTGATACTAAACCTTCCTAAACAGGTGTCTGGCCCTTGCTTGAGTTACGGAGCCTCTTTACAGAATAAAGTGCCTAAGTAATGGATAGAATCTGGCCCATAATTATTTTAATAAACCATGTATATATTATAATGTCTCACACATTATTTTAGACTGCTCCTATTGTACCAGACAAACTGATTTCATTTAATTTCATTTTGTTAATTAATATTGTTTTGAGGAATAAGGGTGGATAGTTAAAATAGTTTCTCCCTCTGCAGGCTTTCCTACCCTCAGTAATAATTAAAATCCAAAAGCCAGGTTTTGAAACTCTTCCAAGACACACTATTTCATTGCCACCCTGAAAATGTCAAGGGTGCACAAGGGTAATTCTTCAAAGAACATCAGAAAAAAATGCAGGCTCAGGACCATGTCAATAAGAATCTAAATTACTTATTCAAATAACCACTATGATTATTTGCAAAACCAAGAGAAAACTAGAACTTTTAAGTATCTATGCCTTTAAAAAAATAGGAAAAAAAAACCACGTAAGGCAACAAGAAGGCACAAAATGCAGGCCAAACTGTCATATTTTAGATATTTTTCCTTCAAGCAGTAATAGAAATTAATCAGATGAACAAAAACAGTTCAGCTATATGATTTCCACCTCTACCCTGACTTTGATCATCAATTTAAAATTTGAAAGTATTGAGAAATTATTTTTTCTCATTATTAAGCTAAGTAACATTTGTTTCACTACAGAAAGCTAATATGTAGTGTCTTCCTGATGAATTTGATTCTGCCTGCCATGAAGGCTAATTCCCAATTCAAAACTTGCCTTAAGCGCAATATACACATCCACAAGGTTGGGTCACAAAAAAAGAGATAGAAAAGCCTCTTACAGCCTTGTGCCCAGAGACACGGAGCAGGACTACAATGAAGATTTGTTTTTACATTTCCATCAGCAACAATAACAAAGACAAAAGAACATATATGCTATAACTTGTTGCGGCAGACAACAGTAATGTGATTTTTCAAGTGCTTTTTATTAGTGGTCTAAGTATTTCTTCTCAGATTTCCATTCCCAATATCACTTGTTATTTCAAAAGAACATTGAAAACCTACTTATGTAAGGGAGGGCTCACTTCACTTCTGACTTTGAGAGGTAGATAAGAAAGTTTCTTAAACCATTTCCAGGATGGGGATTAAAGACAGGGCACAGAATTTTTCTAAGGGGAAAGAAAGGAGTAAGACTGATTTCAGTGGTCGCAGACCTCTACAGGGTCAGGAAAGTGGGTCAGAAATTATGTCCCACTTTTACTTCATCATTGGGATCCTTTGTGTTGTTCTGTGCAGGTTTAAAAGTGCAGGTGAAGGCACTTTTGCTAGTGTGAATCCCAAACTGCAAGGAAATGCTTTCCTTGTATTCAACTTTTATCTCACTTTCTACAGTAATAGTTAATGTTTTGCTCTGAATTCCTCAAAATACGTTTGATTGTGACTTTTCTGGTCTTTGCCTGCCAGCCATTCACAGTTGTTTTTGTGAGTCTATCAATATTGTCACTGAAGTCAATACAGGAAAAAAAAATGCAAACCCTAAAAGCTTCTATTGCAATAAAGACATGAAGCTTCTGACATGTAAATTTGTCCTGCAAATCAGTCATTTCTATCTACAAGGCTTTTCGGTTGGTTTTGGTTGGGGTTTTTTGTTGGGTTTTTTTTTTCCATTGCTTTGAGCTACCTCCAATTTCTCATTCTATGTCTAATAATGAAGTAATCAGAAAAGGATGTAATGTTACAGATTAAGTCACCTGAAATGGACAGGCAGCAAAAGCCTCTAAGCATACAATTAAAAAATTTTCTAAACCATTTTTGCCTCCTTATTGCATGTTTTTCAGGTTTCTGATTTCTACTAGATATATATTTAAATAAACTTTGGATTTTTCTGGATTGCTTTACTCTTGCATTTTTTACATCATGAGTGTATCAATGATATAAAGGTGATGTAAAGTGGTTTTAACACACCTACTCTCTGGTTTTGCTGATAATATCTGAGGGGGTTTTCAGTTTGCTTCACCATATGTACGTACCATTAATGTTCTTTTCAGTCCTTTTGCATAGACTGTTCAAGATAGCATTAAATACAATTAAGCCTGACAGTAAGCTACTGTTTGTAAAATCTGGAAAATTTATACTAGAACAATGTGTTACTATTATTTTCATATTTAAATAATTCATGTTTTGGGCATAGTGAATTTACAGCTTTTCCCTGTAAACATAGTGAATTTTAACTTACAGAAACTTATTTATGGCAGCACAAAGCACCTCTGTTATGGGAAGATCTGACTGGGTTTTATTAGTCATTACAGACAGCAGAGTGCCTGCAGTGCAGATAGAGCACTAAATGGCTCACTTTGTGATGCTGAGGAGTTCAGTTTGAGCTGCTAATTTCCAGTATTCTTCTAGGGACTCCTGGACGTGCTGTAAAACTGAAAGCTTAAAATCTAGTTCCATGGATTAGGGGTGGAGGGGAAGGAAAGATAGAAAGAAAGGAAAGAAAATTAACTTTTGATGCTTATTTTCTCCACCTTCAATGTTTTCTTCCCTTTCATTGCAGGGGGGTTTAGATTTTTCCCGACAGTGTCTCCAGAAATTAGTTATAATTTTCACTAAATTTAAAAAAGGCCATTAGTCTGTTTTGCTAATTACTTAGGTGCTTACCTTATTCCAAGTTCTCATGCATTTTAGCTTCTGTACGATATGTCTCTATCAGCATTCAAAAATATTTCTCCTCTGTGACCAAAAGGAGTAACAGCAATGTTCAAAAGTCATTTGATAAAAAATCTATATCCCAAAATAAAACCTTATTGTTATCCTACATTCCTAACTCACCAATACAAATTCTAGCAGCTCCTGGCTGATCAGACAATAAATTCATTGTTGATAACATCTTTGTTAAATATTGAATTGCTTTATGGCTATATTTACACAGAGTTTTGGAAGATTTAACATTTTCTCCACAAGAAAAGTGAAAATATTTAGGTTTTTAAAACTCAAAGATGCATATGCACATATATGTGTGTATGTTTATATACATAATATGCAAGTACAATTACATTTGTACTGCACTGGAGTTAAAAAGAGTGCTTATGGCTCAGAAGAATTTTGACTTATTCACTTTAGATGTGACCTTGGTTTGCAATTATTTTTTTTTGGTTTTATTATTATTATTTTTCCCAGGCTTTACCTAGGTTTGTAATTCTACCAAATACCATTACAAGCAACAGTAATAAGGCAACTGTTCAACAACTGTGCAGCAATACAGACCAAAAGAGGTGAACAATCTCTAGCAAAGCAGTAAGATATTACTTACTGTTGACTGACCTTTCCCTAATTGTGTAGGCTTTACAAATAAATCACAGGGACAAGGGAGGTAAGAAGGCCCCTCTTCTGCATCCTTACAAAATGAGTTTCTTTTTAAAGTGTAACAGCATTATTGATCAAAGCGAAGGGTAACACCATATGTAAAGAAGAAACAGCTGGCAGTCACCTTTCTGTCACTCACTTACATACTTGCCCACAGACCCACACTTATTAAAAACAGGTCAGATCAGATTCCAGGTTCACCCTGCAAAATTAATGACAACCTTGCAATAAAGTAACAGCATGAATTTGAGCCTTGTAATACAACGTGATTACTAGCGTTTTTATTAGCTGGGTTTGAGCAGCAGGCAAGGCCGGCTGGTATTTGACACACAAACAGGGATGTTACCAGGTGCGCCGCTCTAAAGTGTCACATCAAAGTGGCAGCCCTGCTGGCTTGGTTTACACCTGAGCCAATTAGCCTGGGAGATCAGAAGAGTCTGAAAAAGAATACGTCTTCTTATTTTTGTGTTGGAGAGAATCACTTGATCCCAAGTAAGATGATACAAGGAGAACAATAGTAGGTAAAATATGGCAAAGGAGGAAGCGGGCACAAGGTGGGGGAATTGGCAAGAGGCTGTGATAAGAGGACTACCATCAAATAAACAGCAAAGTGGAAAGCAAAAGTGCCATATGCCTGTCCCTCTCTCAGTGTGTTTGTCAGTCTTTTGTTGGCAACAAAGGGGCTAATTGAAATGAAACAATCTCCAGTCTGTTTGCTGGCACATCAAATATGCTGTAAGATCTTCTGGTTCTTGCACCTCCTGAATTATTGAAGAAACATGGCTTCTAGAGGAAGAAAAAAAAAAAAAGGTATGGAGGGATCTCCAAAATACACCACTTTTTCAGGGATGGATTTGGGGGTTTTAAGTGTGTCTTTCACAGATTTCGTTTGCAGTAATGGAATAGCAGGCCTGTGCAAAATATCTAAGGATTTGAACCGCACTAGCTAACTGGGGCATCTCCATTCCAAGTTACGTGCCTGATACCTCAGGATGCCTTTAGCATGACAAATTCCATCTTTTACTGCAGGAAAGCAGGTTTTGAGCTGAGAGTTTTGCCTTCTTTTTGATTTCTTTTACTTATGAAAACATTTAAGAAAACAGAAATTAAAATTATTTGAAGGTTACAAAATCAAAAAAGTATGATTTTTTTGATCGGTTTATTTGGCAGTAACATTCTCATTACATAAACATGAAAAGCAAATGTTGTATATTAAGGCAGACATAAAAAGATTCAGCATTTAAATAAGAACTGACCTGTTTAAAGCTGAAAAACTGATGTAATTAAAACAGGTGTTTGCAAATGCTGTGTTTTAGTATTCATCACGCTATAGTTTAAATTTTCTCCAAATTACTTAGAGATCAGATGAAAAAACCAGGGATTACCAGAACACTTTTGCTTGGAGAAGAATTGGGAAACTGTTAATTAAATGAAAATAAATCTTTGTAGGATATGAATTGCTGGTAAATAACTTACTTTCTGAAGAGACACCTGCCTGAGTGGATCCTCACATTTATTCCCAAAGTGTCTTCTATCCAGCATAGATTTTCGTTATTTAATTGTAGTTGTTACTGAGACCAGTTAAAGTCACCAGAATTCCAGATCAAGCAGTTCTGTAAGGGAGGGCTGGAAAAGAAGTAAAACAACTTCTTACCCCATGGCAAGAGGGGCAGATTAATATCTCCCATGAAGGGGCATCATTTCTAGTGGACATTGTCTTTGTCATGCGGTGGGAGATGATGTCAAAGAGCTGAGACCTAGAGCAGCCAGGCAGCAAGGGGATGTGCTAGCCTCAGAGGCTGACAGTGTTTTTAATAGACACTCTCATCTTGCCCTCAACAAGGATGGACCACTGTGCCCTTAACGGTATATGGGCAAAAAGAAGCGGTCTAGTTGCTGCTGGGCCAGAAGCTGTGGGATCTGACCTTCTCCCTAAGCTGTTTGTGGTTTCCAGAGAAATATTTGCGAACCCTCTCTCCGTTCCTCCCAATCCCAACCCAAACCAACCCAAGTCACCAGAAGAACCTCAAAAGCTCCTCAGGACTCCCTGAGAAGGGTGGTGCCTAAATCTCATGCCTGAGATTTGGGTTCTCAAGCTCTCCAACCACTGAAAAGCTTTATGGAAGACAGGTGTTTTTGCCATAGCCAGCACATGGTGTGAATGAATTACTGTCATTATGATCATATCTCACAAGTGCCTAATTTTCTGTACCCTGCATTGCTTTGGCTAGGGATATGGGGAGTAGAAAACTCCACAAAGTCAACATCAAGCACCAGGAAAAATCTTGTCAGTAATGCCATGCATCTAAAGTGACACAGGTGTTTCCTTTCACCTTCCTTGTGGTGTGTGGGCTCCTCCACTATAGCTATGTATGTGGAACTTTAGGTACCTCAGAGATTTGGTGACCCAGTGCAATGTAAGTGAGAGGGTTTTATATTGTGCATAGGAGCCATTCCTTTAGGTTTTACACAGCCAACAATCGCTCATCTTAATAGACCTGGAGCCTTCTCAGGAAGGATTCTAGTTCTTTCAGGATTATTTCCTTCCTTTAGGCTCTCAGAATCATGGACATGTTCTCAACTGATGTATTTTGCAAGGCTAAATCTAAGGCACATTCTCTGGACGCCCAAATTACTGTCATTACACAAAGTATACAGTGTAAGAACGATGAGTTCACACTCATTTAATCAACTGCAGCCAACATATCAGTTTAATCAAGAGTTTAATCAAATCCTCTAGTATGTTGAACTGATCACATATAGGTGTGAAATAATTTTGCTTTTTTTTTTTTAAACTGCTTTCAGTCTATAAAGAGATTTATGCATTTGCAGGTCCTTGCAGAGAAGTCATTAAAAATAATTTATTATGATCTTGGTATGAAGCACTGCAAATACAGTCAAAAGTTACCAGGATAAATATTTCTTTAAAAAAATATAAAGTATATTTATTTTTCAAAATTTAGATTTTAGAAATACTTGGGTGTTTCACTTCTCTCCTGAATAAATTTTATTGTCACACATGAATATGCATGGTTGTCTTCCCTCCAGTAATTTTTCATTCATTGGCCAGAGTCACCCAAATATGTCAGAGGAGTAGATTTGTTGGAGAGAATAACTCCTACAAGCCTTGTCAAAATAGACATTGGTAGACATTTATTATTGTCCCCACTGAAGAAAAGGCTCACGTGGAGAGAATCCACACAGAAGGGAATCCAGTAAAGGCTCCCACTGTGGGAAAACTTCAATCACATTTTCCATCAGAGACTGCACCGCCTTAAATGCCAACTTCATCAATCTTTGGTATGAATCCATAAAAATGAGTGGCCATTCTTTTTATGCACACAGAACTTCTTCCATACTTGTGTTTTTTCTCCAGGCTGTTAGTTACTAAATTTCCCTTTGTTCTTCTAGCTTTTTTTCATTGCATGTAAAAGAGAAGGTTGAGAGGAGATAGGAGCCATGAGGAAAAACAAATTATGAAGCAAAGGAGCATGTCCTCCAAGTATACTTCAGAATCTGAACTGTAAAAATTTCATTGGTAAATGTAGAAGTTTTCAACAATTTTATCAGCTTGTGATTTTCAATTCATCATCCAAAAAATATCCAGGCAATTCCAGAAATATATTTTTTCATTTGTTTCATGATTATCCTGGTTACATTACATTGCCATGGCATGTAGTTCTTTCTGCAAGCAGCCTGCTTCATGCTACTAAACCAGTTTAATTTCTTAGTGCTAAAGACTAGGTTTTTTTCCAGAGTTATTACTGTTATGTTAAAACTGGCTCGTTGCTGATTATTGCATGTGATGTTTTAAATCACTTCAGTCACCTCATTGATAAAGATATATAGCTACGTAATATGTGTGTCAACATTTGCTATAGGATTTTTTTTTTAATTAAAGACAAAACACAGTATATATTGTACTACTGCTCAAGTAGTTTTTCTTCAGTATACTCTAAATGAAGAGAGAGTATAAATAGCAAGATCAGGTTGGCTGGAGTCAGAACCCTCCCAACAAATCAATTAATGCTCCTCTACTCCCCTTAATGCTTTTAAATTAGATTAACAGAATGCTGACCCTCCTTTAATAAAGCCTAGTTTCACCCTGTGGTATGCATCTAGATACTAATATCAAAGAAACAAGCCTGACAAAGGGAGGATAAAACTTACCAGTAGGCCTTGGTTCCCTGCTATTAGGATAATTACCCAGACTGTAGAGATGTTAAATTATGTTAAATACGCAGACTTCCTTTCTTTTTCTTTTTCTTTTTTTTTTTTTTTTTTTTAACTGACTGTATATGGAAAGAACTCACTGGCAGAAACTTTTGTGTATTCTGACTTTCATTTTAAAGAACTCAAAGTTGGAACTAAATAACAAACAGTATGTTTTCAATATGAAGTAGTAGGAAAAAACACTGTATGCTGCCAGTTCTTTATTGTAACTATTGCTAAACCGCCATATTTCAAATGACACCGAAAAACCTCAGAAGTTGGAATAACATAAAGAAGGCCCAACAAACAGCTGAAAATAACTAGCTGCATCATATGTATGTGACTACAACATTTATAGTATGTACAACAAAAATATAATGGATTTAATTTCTGAAAACAATGCGCTGAGATTTGGAAAAAGATAAAAGAAAAGTGCCAAGTCCAGGAACTCAAGAATTGCAGTATTGCTAACACTATTTTATCATTTTCACAACCAAGTAAATAAGATAGTAATTTCTTTGCCTGCTTTGCAATTGCATATTGCAACAGCTTTGCCCTAGAAACATTCTTTCAGCACAAACTAGGACTTGGTTCACTGCACCAATTTGTGGTCATGCCATACTGGAGGCCCTGCCACTATCTTTATGTGGAGTGTTTGTTTGCTCAGTATAAACATTTTCTCTAGTATTGACTCATTTATGATGGTCAGAAGGTTGTGGTGAAAACCCGTCCTCAGCTAACTGCAGAGGGGACTAGGGAGAAGGTAAAAATCCTAGCCATAACTTCTCATATTTTCAAAAATCTGGTAAAAGAGAGAAGGGATAGTTTTTATTGGTAACTTAGAATTAGAGATGGGTGATTATCACCTGTGCAGTCCAGACTCATGTACACAGAAAACTTATTTTTTTTCTCAGTGTTCTTTCTTGGTTAAGATCCAGTTTATATGGACAAATGAGCTTTCCAAGTGAAAAATCAAGAAATGGAAAAAACTTATTGGTGAAAATGTTGTTGTGCATATTCAGCTTAAATTAGGTTAGCGGTTCTCTTACATCATTGAAAAGACAGTTCAAAATGGTGGCTTTGAACAGATGTTTCCAGCCACTCTCACACACCTTTAAAAATAACTGGCTGGTAGGCAGCCTCAAGCTATTTGTCATACTAAAGAGGCTGATGAAAGGGTCCATGAAGCAGTAGAGCTCCCAAGAATTCCTCTAATGGCTTTGAGAGAGTTCCCCTATTAACACTAGTACTGGCTGCCTGCTGAGATAAAGATATAGGACCATTAACCCCATACACTCCCAGTCTGGATTCATCTTACCAAACTTTGAACGTTTAATGACAGGGCCTCAGTTAGGAATCTCATCAACCACATTTCCCTTACAGTCAATAGATAGACATGCTTACCCTTTGGAAAATTAATCACATCCTAAGTGGGCTCAAACACTGCTGGAAGAATAGCTGCCTTCTCCCTGAGCCGGAGCAGTGGATCACCCTGGGCTGTGCTCATTAATGATTGCCAAAAGACTGGGCTCTGCTTCCCGCACCCCGGGGCACCCCGGGAGTACATCACGCTGCAGCCTCGCTGGTGCAGCCTACTGTACTCCTTTTCTTTGCTGACTTCAGTCTGAGTTTTCCTCGTTCCTGGAACATCATACTTTCTCCCACACTGGAATTTTCTCTCCGTGACCATAGTATCACCTGTTCTTCACAAAGCTCCCCTTTGCTGCTCTTTTAGTCCAGCTTTGTTTTCCACTTTGGTAGCATTTTCAGCCACACACAGATCCCTTCAGGTCAGCACTGACTGTTCCCCACTGGGTGCTGCTGTCAGCTCCCCAGTGAGTACCTTGCTTGGTCCTTCTACATTGTTCTTTGGAAGCTCCAGGGTATCCTCACTGGCAAGGTTTGAGGATTTCCAGGGAAGTTTAATTGCCAAGTGTGGCATGCTGGGCTGCTGTATTCATTATTTGGCTCCCTTCCTCTCTATGCAGTGGTTAGAGGAATATGTTGCCCATTTCTGAATTCATGACCACGTAATTTAAGACTGTTGCCTTATACTGCCTGTGGCATATCTGTATTGGCACACCCTGACCAAAAGTCTATTAGCTTCTTGTACCATTAATTATAACCCACTAAGTTAATTTGACAGCGATGGTCGATGTTGTTCGTAAAAAGTGTATGATGAGAATTATTCTAGTGGAATATGTCAGATGACATCTCAATAAGTATCCTGCATTTCTTCCTTTATCCTGCATTTCTTCCTTTAAACAATCAGGAAAAGATGGTACGATGAAATGTTAATAGCTGAATACGTTTAAAAAAGTCATACATATACTTGTTTACATCAGGCTCTGAAACCAACCATGGAAGAATTTTTTTTTTTTAAAAATTGTTTCTAGCAGTTGGAGTAAGCTAGGGAAAAAAATGCTGAAAAAGAAATAAATCATTTATTTCTGGAGTGAAACCAAACACTGTATGAGGTGAAGGCAAAAGGACTAAAGAAAGGAAGCTTACCAGCTCTTTCACTTAGACCCAAGAGTAAAGTAATCTTCACTTGTAGAATGGCATCATGCTAGATCAGTAACTGTTTAGGATTGCTCAGAAGACAAACGGCATATGTTCGGGTATATTATGGGAAAAATAAAGGGTTTCTAATACATGTTCTGATACAATATTTTAGCCCTATTTCAAAAATTCTTGGCAAACCCACTCTACACAAAAGATTTAGCTAAACCACTTCCTTAGCTACAAAGACTAAAAGTGAAGATGAATTTTAACATTTTCCTGATGTCCTTGAATCCTGGTCTTCCCTTTAGGGTTTTCTATGTTACAGAGTGAAATGTGGTTAACACAGTCACTAATGCACTTGCCTTCTTCATTCCTCTCTGGAACATATTTTTCTTCAACAGATGTTTTCAAAATAATTAAATGGTGGTGAGCATGCATTATTGACAATGTCTGATGCCACACTAATGCACTCCACATTAAACATTTGTCACCAGCAGGGCTGTGTGTTCAGGAATGTTGTGCTCTTTATAAATAACTTCTGTAAAGTATTTGGATTGTAAATGTGAAAAAATAGGGAAATTCAAATATCTGCTAAATATTAATAAACCATGAATACAACTTCCATTCTGTAGCTATGGTAACAGAAGTTTGGCTGTTATCATTTGTACATTGCTCTTTAAAGTAGAAGGTAACGCACCTCAAAGATCCTGTCTCAAGCCACTATGAATGAAGGTATTTAGCACCTGATTTGAGAAAAAACAATCACATTTTTTTGAAAAATTATGCAAAGGCTGCTAAAATTTTCTGGTAATGTGAAATGCTAAATATTGATGGGATATCTTTGGCTGTTATTAGTTAAATGGTATTAGATTGTGTCTGCATACCTATACACTGTGAAGAGGTTTTCTTTTTTTCTTTTTTGCTTATAGTTAAAAGAAAAAAAGGGAAGAAAATTTACAATTATCCAGTCTTTGCCCTTACACTATTAGTTTCTCTAAAAATTCAGAAAATATTACTACTGTACTGCAATAAAATTATATTAGGTGTCCAAGCCAAAATAAAGCAAAGATAGACTTTTCCTCTTATTAGGGTTTAATGATATTATTATAATTAAGCTTCTCATTAATTTTTTCTTGCTTTATGTTGAGTTACTGTCCCCTGCAGATTTGAAATGAAATGATCATATAATTACAGCAGTCCATTTTTAAATGAGGATATTTGGAATGTAGGTTTGCACCTAGGGTTTTCTGAAATTATAAATCATGAGTAGAATTATAAGATTGCTCATTTCCGTTGAACTTCATAATTAGAAAGGAGCGCAGAAAGAATGTTATGCTTAAAATTCGTGTATAAAAGTGTCTGATGCCCAAGCAGAAGCATAATGATTGTGAATTTATACTTGTAGATATGTACAGTGACATTAAGCACAACTAGTACTGATGCTTGCTGCATTTAATCTTACAAAAGCTAAATACTCAAAATTATCAAGTCACCCATCCCTATCACATCTCTACATGAAACTCTGAAACTGAAACTATAATATACTTGGGATCTTTTAATTTTTCTTGTGGCCTTTGCATCATTGTGATTCTGCTGAGGTAAATATGTAAGAACACAACAGTTTTTTAAAAGTAAAATTCCAAAGAAAAAAATTAATAATGTTTGTCAATAATTATTGTTATGTAAGCCTAACAGATAACAGATGATGCATTTATCTGTCGGACATATATATTCAAGTACTGTATCCCTGTACCTACATGCTTGGAATTACTCAGAAAGAGAAGAAATCAAAAATTAAGCACTTGGACAAAGAAAATGATCTATATATTCTGCCTCCCATGACAGCAACAGCAAGAAAATAAGAAAATCCAAATAAAAATCTTCCTGACAAACTGCACAAAACAAAAGGCAAATGTAAATTCTCAAGTCTAAACCCAATGTGTTTGCATGACATTCCTGAAGAAAAAAAGTCAGTGTTGGAAGAACGTGTTCAAAGAATCATCAGAGTAACAACTAACAGATTCGATTAATCTTCCCTAATTAAAAGCAGGGTATATTAAGTTCACATAGTCCATATTAAACTTCAATCAGTACCTAATTCATATAGAAACCTATGGCAAAATGATAATTAGTTTCAGCTCATACAGAAAAAGTCTGTGAAGTGACAGGATTACAAGTCACCACTTTCTCTTCCAATCACTTCTGAAAACATTAACAGTGTTCATGCATGAAGAAAATTCAAGGAAGATTCTTTCCCTAAGAGACAGATTAAGTCAGCTCAAGTTCATTGCTAAAATGAAAAGCGGTGAAAACAATGAGGAAGTAGGGAATATGCAGGAACAACACTAAAACAGTCATGGAGGAATTAGGACAAAATACCACTGTGGTCTCTGAAAAGAAATTAAAATAACACTGTTACCGCATGCAAGAAAAGGTAATCCTTTAAACAAAACAGGGTAACTCATCAGGATTTTGAGGAGGAATTGGAAGGAGATATACAACTTAGACACAGAGAAAAACAGTAAAAGCGAAGCAATGAAAAAAACTGTAAAGAAAACCAAAGCAGAATAGGACAATCATTTTAAGAGATGAAAGACAATACTCCCACAATAAAATATACAAAATTTCTTAGGGGAGTTAATCAAAATGTCTAACAGTACTCAATAGCAGCGTAGTTAAAACTGGCATGTGAAGCCTTTGTTACAGTGTGTGCTGTTCTGTACATACCATGTTCAGGAAAATTCAGCACCACTTTCACTCAAAAAAGAAAACATACAACACATGAATATTGCCAGCAGTAGTGTGATATTAATACACAATTTAGTCCAGGTAGGAAAAAAAGCCACGGCTTTCACTTTGTGGCCATACCTTTTCTCCAGAGAGCAAACATTTTCTTCTTAAACATGAAAAGTCAAAAAGAAACTATGAAATCTTTTTGAGACCTCACATGGCATCTGGAAAGACAGGTGGAAACGAGAAAATTGGCTGTCTTAAGAATTCAGAAGGTCTAAAGATCATAATGAAAACCGCACACTACCATAGGCATGACTTGTTCAGTGAATGTATGTTTGACAGAGATGTCAGCTCGTGAACCGAGACTGGAGACTGTGGAAAATATAGATTAAAGCAATGTTGATTGCTACAGATTCTCTTGTATCTACTGGCCAAGGCCCCATGAAGAGCACCTTCACTGATAGGTGGACATTTCCATCAATATCCAGCTATTGCTAAAATGTTATTTAAAAAAATATTAAAATCTTCCATGTTTCAATAATGCCCTGAATGAGTACTCTGGTATCATAGCTTCATAAGAAACATTGCCAGACACAGCCCACATCAGTCCATGAGATTGTGAACATCTGCTCAGAGTTCCCCAGAAGGTGGCTCTTGAAAATGGTGGTCGTCCCTTACAGTCTTGCTTTTCCACTCCTTTGTAGATTGCAGTGTATCTGTGGAGAAGGAAGGGTTGTGGCAGAAGCACGCATTGTGCTATAAGTATGCTTCACATCTTCTCAGTGAGCAAAAATTAAGAATATTTGTGCTTTTCTTTCATTTCAGTGAGTCATAGGACTCACATAGGACATTTCAGAGAGTCAGAAGTGTATGATGCAACCTGTTACTGTACAACAAACTTAAAGTTTAGCTCATCAGTAACATGTCAAACATTTCAAAATTCATGCCAAAGTTTGGAAAAGCAGAAAAAAAAATAAAAAATGCATAAAGTGTTTTCTAACCATCCCTTTTTCATCAAAAAGTCTCTTCTTCAGACGGAAGACTTCAGGTCAATTTTCTGTGTCAAAGCTATCCTTCTTAGTGGAAGGAAAAGGTTATTTCTGTCATTCAGTTTTAAATGTGACAAAATACACAAAGTCCCAAAAGAGAAAAAGGAGAGTAGAGATCAGGAATATGTATTTTTGTTGACATTCTCAGAATACAGTGTAGACAGCCAGTCAAAGACAGATGCCTTTTACCAAGCAGGTCAGTGGTACAGCTGATGCTCTGTACTCTGGC
Source organism: Falco cherrug (assembly GCF_023634085.1). Classification (NCBI taxonomy): domain Eukaryota; kingdom Metazoa; phylum Chordata; class Aves; order Falconiformes; family Falconidae; genus Falco; species Falco cherrug. Next base: position 75,009,258 of record NC_073699.1, read on the forward strand.
TTACTTCACTGGGGTGGGTTATTGTTTATTTAGGCTCAGGAAGAACAGATTTAGGTAGCGTCAGTGAGCTGGTGTCCTTTGACACAGAAGGTCTCTAGATTAAGTGACAAGATAAGAATCAGATGGAGAAGCCACTGAAAACATTACATGGAAAGAAAAGGTGTGCAGATGGGAGTCAACATTTTTTCAGGCTAGTTCAGAGAGGATGGTGATGCTTTAACATACTGAGGAAAGGCAGAGTGTCATAATGAAACAGAAACTCATAGATTTTTCCCTTTTACTACAAGTTCTTTGATTTTTACCTTCTTCTGAACATTCTTAAACAGCAATAAAAATAAAAAATAAAATAAAAAAAAAAAACCAAACCAAAAAGAGGTGACAATGTACTGACCATTCCTAACAAGCTGGTTTTCATTAGCACTTTCTGGTCCCACACCCCTGGCTTTATGAAAAACAATCTCAAACAGCAGTAAGGTCACATGTATAATAGGCCTCCTGATTCTTTTTTTTTTTTGGTTCGGTTTTATTTTTCTTCTTGACTATTCTAATCTTTGTCTTCTGTTCATGTCTTTACTATGGTTTTATTTACGACTGAGATAGGACTTCTAAGTACCTGTTGTTGTAAACAGGGGATAGAAAGAATAATTTCAAGTGTGTATTAGATGCTTTGCTCTTCAGATAGGTTAAATGAAGATGAATTGATAAAATGATACAAAAAGTTGGTGTTGCAATTCCAGCTGTAAGGCAGATTGGGAAAGAGACAGTACTGAGATGGAGATGGAAAAGTGTTGAATCCTATATAACAGTATATAATCCTTCTGTCCCACTACAGTAAAACAGCAGTGGTTTCCAACAGTTCTTCCTGAGGCTATATACTAATTGTGATTTTACTTGCTGCTTCTCTGGATTGAAAGTAAAGGATGTAAGTATTTGTATATTATATTTTCTCCTTTTCTTAAAAAAAGATAATACTTTAGGCTCTCATTGCAATGTTGCTTTAAAATAGTCATAGCTTGACTTGCAAATGAAGCTTACATCTTTTTTTGAACAAAGAGCAGGAGGTCTTCTTATAAAGGAAAATTATTTTCAGAAGAAAAAAGCTAAAAGACAGGCTGGTCAATAAAAATTCTTTCTGTGTTTGCTCTCAAATTCTTTGCTCTTATATCTTAATCATATCCAACACACCACACAATTATTCTTCTACTGGTTTGTAAAGCAGGATAATAATTAATTTATAAGCATGTCTAATTAGTAGAGACAAGCAAGCATTGCAAAGCCCACATGATGAGGAAGCTCCCCTTCAAAAATTCCAAGTTCTCCAAGTTTGTCAGGAACACATTGCTCCAGCACTAGCTAATTAAAATCACAACCCACTTGATAAAAATAAAACAGTGAGGTAACTAGTTCTCTGATTTTATCCTGAGCTTAAAGCACTCCAGATATTTCTGATGCATTGCAAATTGGAGTATGGAAAAAGTTTGGGTCCTACCCTTGTTCCTGCTGGCTCTCCATTGCCAGCTGCAGCATGTGGCTGGGCTGGGCCCATCCTGAATGCCGAACTGGTTTCCACAGTGAAGGGACTGGAGGCCAGGAGCACATCCTCCTGCTATGTAACCCCTTCACCTCTGTGTGTGTGGGTGCCAGAACTGTGTACATGCCACTGACACCAGCTGCAGGTGGCATTCATTAGCGAGGGGGGTCAAAGCTAGGTGTTAAAGAACTGTTCATCTTGAAGTGAAGACAACTGTGATACTGATGGCTAAAATGCTAATCACCTGTTACATGACTGAAGGAAGACTTTCTCAACAACGTTGAATCATTAGAAGTGGTGCAAGAGAAGGGTAAGATGGTGCTATGGAGGCGAAATAGAATGACTGCCGTGAGTATGAACAACATGGAGAGAAAGCAAGGGGCAGCAACAGCAATGGGGGATCCTAAGATAACAGACAATGGACAATTTTGTGCCACCCCATCCAACTTAAAGAGGCTAAGACTCAAGGTATCCTAAATTCTAAGGGTAGTTAATATGAGGTTTAAAAATGTATATTTATATCACACCATTCTTCAGTTTGCCTTTCTGTATTTGTTTGAAACTCTTTGATGTCTTTATAAGACATGTTCAGGTAGGTTTTTTTTTCCTCCACGAGAACAAATTTTTTAATGTTTGCATTTATATGAATGGATGCTGAGATTCTAACAGTATCATCAGGGCTTAGGAGATAGGACTTTTAGCAAAAACTTGTGAAAATCTTACAAGAATTGACAGCCTTTATACACAAAACACTTTAATTTTTACCTAACTTGTTGCTATTTCACAATCCTTAGACATTTTTTAATGCTTTAGTGGCTTCTAATGTTCTCAGTCTCACCAGTAGAAAGACAATGTTTATGTTTTAACTCCACCTCTAATCCAAGAAAAATACCATATCTAGGCTTGTTCTTTGCACGCATCCAAATTTTTGGCCTGGTTTGGCAAACTACCAATGCATGTCAGAAGACAGAAGGAGAAAAAGGACGCAGTAAAAGGAAGAAAGGCAGAATTATGAGGATCATAGCAAGAAACAAAGCATGTTGAATGTAAACAAAATGAAAACCAATCCAAAAAACCCCAAAACACTGATTTGTTCTCTCAAGCATGAGAGAACATTTATTTTTGCATTCACATGACAATGTGATTAATGCTTATATTTTCACATACAAGTTTGAAGCTTCATAAATAAAGCGCCAGTTACTGGAGTATCTGTGGGAAATACAAGCGTCCTTATAATTACTTACTGCTCATGTTAATTATTTACAATGATGTCACAGTGTTGTCAGCATTATTGAACTTCATCATCACAGAGGTAACAGTCAAACTTCAAATCTTGGACCATGACATCATTCAAGTAATTGGAAGAATGTGTGCAGCAGAAAATGATAGCTATTTGCAACAATTTCTTTACCTGAAAGCTTGATGAAAGGATTACATAAAAAGATCAACAAGTAACAGGAATTTATTACATTTTCCACACAATACTTGGTTGATCTTTCAAAGTCTTAAAACTTGGAAAGGTTTGTAATGGTAATTTTATAAATTTATCTTTTTTTTTTTCTTGCTTTTATTTAAAACTTAGTTGTACCTTCATATGATGTCTGGTTTTGAAAAAAGTTAAAGTAAGGCCCTGGCAAAAATTCTCATTCCTCATTAAAAGTTAAATTTTTTTCAAGTTTACTTGGCTTTTTCCTGGTTCCTGTAGGAATAAGAATGCTAGTGCCACTTTAGCATAAAAAGTTTAGACTTTCTTTTCAGAGTAGCACACTCTATCTTTCAAGTTAGCATATGCCTGTAATAAAATAAAGGCCTATTTAAAAAAAAAAAAAAATAGATGCACATTCATACACTAAATATAATAATACCATCAAAGTTCTTTAGAGACATGCTTATAGTAAAGGAATAAGTCCTCTGGGAAGTGTTTTCTTTTATTTTGATATCCAGCAACTTTAATGACCTGACTATGATTGTGGCTTAGATATTCATGTAAGGGTAGGATGATGAGATTCCCTTTCTCCACAACATTACTGGTCAAGCCAGTTGGCTTCCCACACTGTGGGGCTACCACTCTCACAAAGTAGTTTCAGAGGTTTGACCACTATATGAAACACCATTATAACAAACCCAAATGCACAGTTGTTCCATCTGGGCATTTAGAGCACAGACTTCATCAATTTGCTACATGAAAATATCCAGTTTGGATGGAAAACAGTAAACAGGATGTTCATAAAGATTATATTCTATGGATCAACATACATTAAAGAAAGTAGTCAGTAAAAGGAAAAAAAGTAAAATTACATACCTAAAATACCCAGAAAAATAACAAAAAATAAGAGAGTTAGATTTGCACAGTCTTACATCTCTGTAAGTACTTGCAAAATCTCCATCAAAAGGCTGATGCCTGCTGTTGGGATTGTTATTCTCTTGTTAGGGAACTGGTAGACACAGTTTGTTCAGTGGACCATTTTACAACTACACTCCACCTACATGGCTCTTCCTAGTATTTCTTACTATTTCTTCACCTTTGAGACCCTGGAATCAGCCCAAAGCAAATGGGGGCTGCAATGTCTAAATCTGGATGACTGATCTCCCTGTCTGACTGACTGATCTCTGTCCCCTTCTCCTCAGACAAAGGAAACCAAAGAAACAGAGCTCTGCATCAGTCTACACTGCCCTCTTTATGGCTACTTTAAAACACGGTACTGTTTCCTTTATTCTAAATAAGTCAGAAAATGGGATTAGTGCCTTAAAAGTTCCGTGTAAGATAAGTGTCTTGACTGCTGACCCATACTTCAGATATTGTCAGCTTCTCTGTTAATATGTATCTTAATTATTTGCCTTAATCTGAGTTCTTTTTTTAGGCTAAATTACAGAAATTTTGCTTTTGCTGTATGATAGAAAATAACAGGGGCAAACAAAATAGGAGGCAAGCTCTCAGGATATTCATTATGATTTACCTCTAGAACAAGTAGAGCTTGCTGAGAGTTTTCAAGGCATGATTTTTATTGATACCGCTATCAAGATATTTTTCTTTATAAAACATTGGTTCACAGTGGAAGGGGTATGTGACATCACAGTATCCAGGATGTTTCTTTAATGTACTGCAGCTACATTAGATCTTTCACAGATTTTTTACTTTCTCAGTGTAATAATGTCACCAAGCTGTGAAAAATGGCTTCTTTATTAAGTTCTTCAGAGTTTCATATGCAGTCAGTAAAATGTTCTATTTACATTTGGTTGACAGGTAGGATTTTTGTTGGTCTAAAAGGTGATTCAGCTAAACCAACTGAAAAGACCATGTATGAATATTCTTACTCATTTTAAATCAGACATATTTGGTTTCAAGTAACTTCTTAAACAACCATATCAAAAATAAAAAACACCCTACAACTAAGTTAGGCAGAAGTAAAGCATTGGTACTGTCTTTTTATTAGTCACCCACCTATACATAAAATCACACTGCTGATGGAGTCTTAGAAGACTTCTATTTACAAAATCCTTCAGCATTAGTAAAGAAAGAGGTCAAAGGGATGTCCTCCCTGATTTCAGAGCAGAAAATTGCTATGGTGTAACAAACTAGGTGACCTTTATTGTGACAGATTCATTATTATTTTTTGGAAATCTAATCTTCTGAGATAGTCTTCTCAGGACTTATCCTTTGACCATCATCCTCCCTAGCACAAGCTGGTGCAACTCTATTTAAATCAAGTTAAAGTTTTTTTGTAGTTCCCTGAGAACTAATAATTCTATTAGCACTCATGCTGGTTTACCATACTTCTTACAGTAACCATCTTACAGTGGAAACACTTTCACTGACATTATTCTTTTTAAAAAAACAAATGTAAACTTTTTTTTTGCTTCTTTTCCTAAAATGTGGATGGTAAACCATTCATGCGAACCTGCAATCTTTACCTAACTGGCTTACTAAGCTAACCACTCTATTTTAAGTCTATGAAAATGTTAAAAGTTATTTTTAAGAAGTCTATCAAAAAAAGAAAGTAGGATCTCATCTTACTATTTTAGTTCCTACTCTAAAAGGCTCTTCTCCCACCACACACACAAAGTTCTTGCTATAAATTACTACTACAGCCTCTACAATGTTAAAACATTAAAACAAAGCACAGACCTCATTTTCTAAAACATTAAACAATTAGGGAAAATATCTAGTTAATTCATGTGACATCTTCTATGCAGGAAATAGAATCTTCACCACTAGCTTCAGGAGGAAGGAGAGCAATCCCACAATTAGTAAGAGAAGTGATTTTAGATCATAGCTAAAGATAAAACATGTGTTTCTTAATTCAGCTATGTTAACTGTGCCTTTTGTAGTTGCTTGACAACTTTGCATAGCACTCCTAAATCTGCTTATCTCTTTGTCATCCATGGGGAAATCATAGCTGCAGCAGAAAAATAAATACATTTCCTCTTCTCCCTCCACTATGGAGAAGAACAAATGATGAGACAATGTGAGAAATGTGGGAACCACTACATAACATGCCTCCTAGAGAACTGCAGCAAAGGATCCCAAACTAAACATCTCCGAATTTGCCATGGTTGCTGTACTAGTAAGAAGGTGCTGATTGAGTGAACTTGGCTAGCTGTCTCTGCCATTTTAACAGAAAAACTTCCTACAGTTAAATTATCTACAACAGCTTTCCATAATATCACTGAGAAATAAATTACCAGTGTTCCTGAAAAACAGCTGCTTTTTCTGTAAACTGGCGGAAAGACTCTTTAATGAACATTTATGAGCCCGTCAGCTGGAGCAATCCCTTTCCCTCGAGCAGCATGGCTGCTGGGGTGGGCTCCCCGAGAGGCGTTCTACCTGAGTGCACTTTGCCAGATTGATGAGCCTCCTTCCGACAGTTGACTTTTTATGTAGAGAATTTGTTTGGCATGCGCAAGCTGCTTACATCAATATATTATTAAAAGGGAAGGAGGGAAGGGGCCACGGACACTACCTTGTAGTTCTGCTGCAGATTTTCTAGCTGTGTTTGTGTATAAATATATACATCTTTTAAGCTTGCATTTCTTCTTCCTTTCTTTCCCCCTAGAGAAGCCAGTTACCCAGCAGTGGTGTCTTTCTGCTTCCCAAACACACGTCTCTCTGCCTATTTGTTCCTCCTTGGCTGCCTCTCCTCTCGTTCTAAGCAGCCCTTTTTTCCCCCTAAAGTCTCAATGGTCCTTAGTACAAACATGCATAGAAAGGTTACTCAGCGGGTTTGCATAGTAAACACAAATGGATATTGTTCTTGACATCTTGTGAACTTGTCTCTCTCCCTTGTATCTTGAGAGAACATAGGACCTTCTGGGCCTGTACGAGCCTTGCTGCATTTTTAATGATAGTCCCTGAAATGCAGGGGAGCAAGATGTTGTCACCTCGGCATATTTTATCCCTGATCAAACATTAGTTGGCAGCTGTTCTAAATTTGTAACACTGTCTCATCTACGCCGGCTGCTGGCTTGGTGGCAAGAGTGCAAAATCTCACCCAGCTTCTTCTTTTTCACATCTCTCTTCCTCACTTACCTACACCTTAGAGCCCTGCTCTCCTCTGTAGCATCACAAAATCATTTCCTGCAAACTTCAATAAAGAGAGGGGGAGTTAGCAAGGAGACCATCCACCTTATGAAGTAATATTTACCAAAATCAGGCTAAATATGTCAAGACATTTATACATTTGTAAACACTGAATGTAATTTCATATGCACAGGTAACAGCAGACATGAAGGCATGTTCTGTGTGTTACATATAGGATTTTTTTTAATTTTCTCCTGACTGGTCAGTTTGGTTTAAATGCTGCTATTTTTGCTCTTTTTTATGTCTGTTTTTTTGTGTTTTCTTTTTTTCCTTAAAAAAGTGAAATAGTTGTTTCTGAGAGTGTGTTCACTGCGATGCAGGATTCTGGCAGGTATTTACAATCTTCCATTAAAAATAATTGCTCAAGCCATCACCACCACTGCAGACTGACAGTTATTTTGATGGTTTTGAAAAAGTATGATTTTTGTTTTGCCAGTGATTTTTCATGATATGAGGGTCTTCATTATTAAGCTGGAGCCACATAATTTGAAAGTGTTGCTTGTTAATATTTGAGTGTCATTCAGCAATTCTGCACTTGCAGGGAGAAGATGAATGCTTTTCTAAAAGGTATTTTTAAAGTCAGTGTAAGGAGTAGGATTTATGGAAGCAATCTTTAATCCTCTCGTTACTATTCTAGATTAGAAAAAGGAGTATAAAACCTCAGAAATTCCATTTAATATATCTGGCATTCACAAAGCATTATATAACACATCTCTATTTGAATACCCTTTACTACATTTTTTTTTTTCTTGATCCCAAACAAGAAACACTTGTTCTACTGCCAGAGATCTTGCTTCAGTATCATCTTTGGAAATGCCCAAGTGACTTCTGAGTGTTACACCTACATCATCTACAGCTTGGTGCTGGTAACCAGTGATTACAATTAGTAAATATCTGTTTAAACAAATTAACTGCTATTGTTTGTGTACATGGCCACTGGATATATGGTCAGTTTTTATACAAGAACGTTCAAGACAGACAAGATTGCTGGAGACACCATAAAGACCTTGATGCAATTGTCACCTCTCTGAAAATGTCAAGATACTGTAGAAAAAGCATTCTCCCGCATAGGCCAATGAAATGTTAGGCAAGTTTAGAAATCCAGGGAGGATATGCTGAGATTATGAATTGCTTTGGTCAAAATTTAAATCGTTTTGAGTATTATGTTCTTTTCTCCTTACTGCATTGGGGGGAGGTAGGGGAGAGATTTTGCAGTACTTGAAAAGGTAAAGAAGGGCAACAAGGCTAATCCAGGATTAAAGAAAATGAGCTCTGAGGACAGTCAGAGATATCTTTAAACCATATGGCCCAGAGGGAAGATATTTAAAGTGGGAATCTCTTGGAAGTGTACACACTGCCAGCTCAGGTTATTTTTTTCTGGATTTGTACATAGGCAAGACATATATATAAATGCAAATAGGAAAAAGGTAAAGGGGATCACAAAAATATAAGACACCTGGGATCGCAAATAATTCACTGTAAAACATACTGAAGTACAGAGTTCTAAAGAGGTCTTTGCTAAAGAAAGCCAGGCCAGAGTTATAAAAACTTGACAATCAACTAACCCTCCCTCTGCCTTGTTTTTCAAATACTGTGAAATTATGACAATTTTATTTGCAAGATGTTTGTAAAATTATCTTGTGAGACACTGTTGACAGAAAACCAATTTTCTCCCTGAAAAGAATGCTGCTATAATTCAGTCCCCAGTAAGGTCTAACTTGACTGAATTAGTAAATAAATTATGAAAATATTTTCCCCCACTTTATTTTTGTTTTCTAACAAGCATTCACTGTTTTGTCCATACTCTGTTTCATCTATTTTCTCTTTCACTAAAACAATAATGTCAGTTTCAAGGAGACCTTGCATGAATGCGTTTTTCCCCATGCTTTCGAAGTAGATATTGCCAGAGAAATGTCAATGAAAGTGCCATTTCTGTGTTTACAGCTGTGAAAGTCCTTTTCAGGAAAAAGGAATAAGAATCAGAGGAATCTGTGGGCAGAGCTCCTTTCACAGGCTGTATGATTACTTGCAGTGGAGCAGCAAGAAGAGAAAAAGAAGCCATCTCTATACAGTGTCAAGGAATAAAGGGAGTCTAAGATGAGCTAACAGATTATTTTGTCGCAGAATTTCTGAATAACATGAAGTCATGTGAATTTGAACAGTTAACAGATGGATTAGAGACCAAATTATCTGTGGTACTGTGTATGAACTCCGACAAAGTTACTGTGAAAGAGACAGCATGTGCCCTAGGAGATCTGTCTCAAGCCTAGCAAAATGGGCCGCTGGTCTTTATTTGAGCCCTGGGACAGAAATGGTATAGTACTTGTTGCACTAGTAGTAATGCTGGTGATAATAAAACAAGCTTTTGAAAAGCTCTTCAAAAGGCTGTGTTTCCTTTTGACTGACTGATCTCTTAGACTGGTTACAGCACAAGCACTTCACAGAGAAGGCTTGAATTAGATGAGGTTACAACCCAATTCAGTCAGGTCTCATGCCTGCTTATCCATTTGACTCCTCAGAAGCCTGAGTGGCAGTCTGATGGGGGATCTGCAGCCCAAATTCCCAGGATCTTCAGGTCTTGTACAGTTTGGCAAACGTTTTCATGTCATGATATACTCAAAAGATTTCCAGGACTGCCAAGCAGATTGCACTGGGCCTCTCAACACAGTTTCTCCCTCTTCTTAGTCACTACTATCTTTCCAAGTCATGTAAAACACTTTGTAAATTGATTCCAGGTTAGGAAAGGCAGCTCTGCACATGAGCAGTGATGAAAATCCATCCATGCATAAGAACCTGCTTTATATAACCCTGCCTAGAAGAAATTTCAGAAAAAAAACCCAGACTCACTTAGTTTCAGAACTACTGAAATGTTCCACTTTAATATTTTGACAGTATTAGGCAGCTGAGGACAATTAATGAACATCTATACTTAAAGAAGTTTGGGACTTCAGGCTGAAACAGAAATGTCAGTACTATGCAAAATCATAAACCTTTACTTTTAGGTAGAATGTAAGTGGTTTTATGAAAATTATCAGGTATTTAGACAAGTAATTGTTAAAGGTTTCATATGGCCATAATACTCTACACATCCTCAGCTAGCTAATATCCCATGAATGAACAATCTACATTTCCAGTGAGTTTTGCTACAAAGGCTGGAGGTCATACACACACTGTACATGACAACAGTGCACGTGATGGCTTGCCAGAGCAGGGGACGAAGTTCAGCAGACTGAGATCTCCCTTCCTTGATTGTGTCCTATAGGCCAATAAATTCTATGGTCCTTCTAAAAAATATACAGGCCCTTGTTCTGACAAAGGGAAAAGGCATATTTCAGAATTTTTTGTTACCTCTTCTGCAGGGAAATCCAAATCCAGGCCATAAAACAAAAGCAGGTACACGTTTTTGTAAATGCTACCAGTGAACAGTTACTCAATTAACAGAATGATTAACTTCTTATTTCTTCATATCAAGTTAAAGCTGTCTACTTTGCTGGAAGCTATCACTCAATGTGGGGCAGCTGCATCAGATATAACAACACCCTGCAATAATAGCAAAGTCAACTAGAAGCACCACTGGCTCTGGCTTCAAACTTGGTGAGTTTGAAGAGAATCAAGAGAAGCAAATTAAGGGGGCCTTGGATGTTAGGAAGTTGCACTGTAAATATTATGCAGGAGTCCAATCTCACTAGTCACAGCAAGAAAATACATTCGGTTTTCAGGGTGTCTGAGAAAAGCTTGGCCCATCCCAGATTTACAGCTGAGGAGACTGAAGAGGAGTCAGAGGAGACTATCTCTTCAGAATGACACGATGGCTGACTCTGATAATTTGATGGCTACTCCCAGGTCTGGGAATTATGGCAGCTGATCCAGATACATCATAAAATGTGCAATACATAACACAACAAATCAAGATAAAAGCTTTCTGCAGTGGACAAAACACTCAGGCTATCACTACAATGGTGTCAGGTTAAAGTGTGTGTCAAACATGAAACATTGTTCAATGTAGCACATCGCAGCTGAGCAAAGTCTATTGTAGCCTTCCTTTTCCTTCCTTTTTATAGTTGGTTCCGTAATATAAAAGCTCAGATATTTTTTCCATGCTGACCAGAAAACACCTGCAAACTCCAGACCATACCACAAATCTACAAGCTTGTTGCTTTAATCAACTAGGCTGCTTGCACATGCCCATTTTTGGTTGCACTTTTTTGGATTAATAAAGCTTGAATTCTTTTCTCCATATTGACAGATCTTCAACAAAAAGGTACCGTGCCTGGCCATATTGTCTACCTTTTCTCCACTCATACTGCAAAGCTGAAAACTGGCAATGAGAGCTGTGGAAAAGGGAATGCAAACCAACGTTTTCAATATATGAGGTCTTAGTAGGTCTCTGGTAGGCTTCTTCCCCAAATATGTTTAAAGGTCTAAAGGACAACAGTTACTGTCACATCCTGTAAACAGACTGGTCCTTTCAGTATGACCAGTTTCCTTTGATAGTATCTACCCAGCAGAGCGTCTTGCCTAACTGAGGCCATAGACATCTTTGGAGTGCTCAGCTGTCAGAATACAAATGCCAGGCCAGATAAACCAAAAATAAACCACTTAAACCAGCCCTAGCTGAAACTTTTATCCAGGATATAGGCAGCAATCCTTCCTGATCCTGTACCCTATGATGCAGATTCTTTTGCTGCAGCTCTTGGAATTTCTACAAGATACCTAAATATTCAGTGGAAGAGAAGAAGGAAAACAACACTAGATACCAGTGGGTAGGACACTCACCCTGGCTCTAGTGAAATTTTATGGGGTTTGACTCTCAACATTTCATGCTGCTGCTGCTCTACCAGCTTACCAGCTTCCCTAAACATGCTTTCTTACAGAGCTCTCCCCACATGTTGTATAGAAGTGTAATGCATTCACCTGCGAACTGTGCACTGTTAGACAGCAGAACACCAGAGTTAGGCATTGCATTGCTCCCACCTACCTTGTATATGCCTTACCTTGTGCATTAAAGTGGGCTCTGGTAATGAGGTCCTTGTTAATGAGTGATACATCTTATCCTGTGTTAATTTACATCAGCATTATGTGTTTATAAAAAATGCAAGTACACTTCCCTTTGGGTCTTCTAAAAGAATTTTTAAACTCTTCTCTCAATTTATGGGATTAATTAATGATAATGGGATTAATTTGCTTCATCTATCACTCCTTTTACTTCAATGCATGGGCATTAATCTATAGGTACACACTGCACAATAAGGTAGAAAGAATCATTTACAGTAAACTCAATTGAGAGTAGCTGATTTTACAAGTTATGCAGTGGAACTCATCATCATAGCAGTCAGGAGGAAGAATTTTCTGTCCTTTTCTTTAAAAAGCCATAAGAATGTTAATTCCTATTCTTGCTTTTTCTCTCTCTTTTTTTTTTTTTTTTGTCTTTTTTTTTTGTCTTTTTGGTAAGGGTTGGGGAGGAAAGGTTCTTATGCATAATTTAATTGCTTTGTCTTTCTCCCTCAGGTCAGTATATTATATTATATTGAAAAGTAATTATGCAGCGAAAGTAAAATGTCAAACTGCAGATGTCTGGTAACAAGTAGTACAGATGTGAACGATTCTATTATGTGCCATCTTGCAGACATCTTTATACCTTTCCTCTGAAGCTTCGCCCTATGTGCTTATATGCTTGAGTATTTATGCACCCTGGATGAGATTTGCTTTTTTTCCCCCCTTTGCAGCATCTAGATCCCAAGCTGGGTTGCCTTGTTGGCAATGATTGATTACCCAATATCTAATTAAACCTGATCCAATCACTTATTATGCAGAGTGGAACAAACAAACTGAAGTCGACTGTCAGACCTGTGATTGATGATACTGCCAATCCAGCTTTTGTTGCATCTAATGTCCTGACGCTTGTTACAACCAGCCAAAGCTGCGCTGGACAAAGTGTTCTGTCACTCTTCACACAAATTCACTCCCCTCCCCCCCCCCTTTTTTTTTTTTTAAGAAAAAATTATTGAGAACAGCAGAGGTTCTGTTTGGGTTAGTGTGTACAATGAGATCAAAGTCCCCTAGAGATCCAGAGTCCTTAAGTGGCAGGGAGTGGAAGAAAAAGAGTAGGGGGGGTGGGGGGGGTTGGCAGGAGGTGCACTTGGTATGGTAATGAACCTACCTTAGGGAGAGTGACAGATATGACATTAAAGCAAACCTAGCAGGGTAATAATTTCTTTTCTATTGTCTGCCAAGCAGGAATCTCTTCTCAGCTCTCATTTATAAATTTTTCAGTTTTAATGTTTTAATTATTTAAAATGCAAATAGGTTCCTGAAGAAAGAAGCAGAAAATACAAATTCCCTAAACATATTCAACTTTTGAAGTTGCATTCACACATTGTAAAACGTTTCTCTTGTACCTTCCATTTAGCTTGGGTTAGTTAAGTTTTGGGTTGTTTGGGGGGTTTTTGTGAGCAAGAATTAGTCAAATTTTTTTTAGTGTTTCATTTTCATATTTTTACTAGTTCAAGCCATTTTTTGTTTTCTTTTGAGAACCAGTGAAATAAAATGTCAAGATTCCCTTGAGATTCAAAGAACTAATCAGAAAATGTAGTTTTTTATATGATGGTTTATTTCCTGATATTGCCTCTCTTTCAAATGCTCAAATTGTGCTTAGATATTAGAAAAATTCACATAAACTGATGATTTATATCCCTTCACAAGGTTAAAATATCTGTTTAATGGATCCATCCTCATATAAATTGTTTATACTCAATGTGGGCAAGTCTCTGTGTGAATGTGCACATGTGCATGATTCCCATGTAATAATTATAAGAACTGGTAAATGTATTTTTCAAAATCTTATGCAATTAATCATATGTTTACCAATTCCATCACCTGCTTAGTAATATGTTTTACAATTCTAAGATTCCCAACTCCCACACAGCTTCAAACAGCTGATGTTGAAAACAAAAGAAAAAAATTCAATAAGATTTTAGAATATTTTACTCTTAAGCTAGAATTTCCTTGCAACAGTTATTTTTTCTGGACTAAAAGGAACAACAATATCCAGTTTGGAACTTTTTTTCTCTTTTTTTCCTAGACAGGTAACACAATTCTAAAGTTTATTTATTTCCTTTCCCTGCCAGGCCAGACACAAGAGCTCTGCACATTTGGCCAAAAGCTGTGAAGGTGCCTAGGTCAACACATTTTAGTTTGATACTTCTTCATGCCTGGAAAAGAACATGTAGATGATTTACAGGTATATTTTAAATATTTTCCTCCTCCATCCCATGCCTTAGATCTAAACTGTGCAGCACCTGGGTGGACAAGCGAGTTCATGAAATAGCCCCAGCATCACTAATAAAAACTCTTACAGCATACCAAAAATGTGGCTCTGTAACAAACTAGGAAGAAAGGTTATAAAAATAGTTCACAGATGGTTTCACAAAATGATTGAGGTGGAAAGGGACCTCTGGAGATCATTTGGTCTAAACCCCCGGCTCAAGTAGGGCCATGTAAAGCCAGTTGCCCAGGACCATGTCTGGACAGTTTATGAGTATCTCCAAGGAGGGAGACTTCGCAACCTTCCTGCGTATCCTGTGTCAGTGCTCAATAACCCTCGCAGCAAAAAAATGTTTCCTTATGTTCACACAGAGCCTGTTGTGTTTCAGTTTGTGCCCATTGCCTCTGGTCCTGTCACTGGGCACCACTGAAAAGAGCCTGGCTCTGTCCTTTTTGCACTCTCCCTTCAGGTATTTATATACGTTGATGAGATCCCCACCAAGTCTTCTCTTCTGCAGGCTGAACAGTCCCAGCTCTCCCAGCATCTCCTCATAGGAGAGATGATCCAGTCCCTTTATCATCTTAGCAGCCCTTTCTTAAAGTCTCTCCAGTATGTCCGTGTCTCTTTAGTACTGAGGAGCTCAGAACTGGACACAGTGCTGCACACATGTTCTCATCAGTGCTGAGTAGAGGGGAAGGATATTTTACCACTGGCACTATGTAATGGGCATAATCATACATATAAGTATACAGATGCCAGCCAAACATGCCTAACTAGCCGAAAATTGTTATCCTTTAGACAAATCTACTGACAAGAAACTCTACATGTACCTATATTTTTGTGAGAGGAAAATATGATAAAATGTGTTAACATTTAAATAACTTCATCTTCAAAGGACGTAATACAAGCACTTGCAGGATTTTAAAGAGTAGTAAAATAGACAGGAAGGTAAAATACAGCCCTTATTTACTAACAAAGAGAGACAACAATGGAAGTAAAAACTGAGGAAAACAGCATAAGTGTTTTGGAGGATGCTGAGCTACAAAGAAAACAATGGTCTGAACATCCAGTACCATATACCATGTTGTGTCCTTTATCTTAGTACTGGCAGCAGTCACAACAGTATCAGGTTCTCTGTATTGATGAGATTCTTCAAAACTAACTACATCGCACTGACAGATTTAGAGGAAGGAGGAGAAATAAGATTTGTGAAGCATACAACTTTCATGTAGAGCATTGGTCTCTTAATTTCATACTCACACAACTTAAAGGAGAAGATTTATATGCCACAATTTCAACCTACACAGGAATATTCTTCAGACGAGCCAAGGACCACATTTAAAAAGAAATGTGTTGCTGTGCAAAGATACTAGAAGAATTTCCCAAAATGTATAGGTATTTCAATGGAAACCTCATCTTGCACAAAACATGGTGAATGCAGGAGTGATGTCTACCTAACTCACACTAATATATAATCAGCAAATCTGACGAGGCTAGTTGAATTGCTTTGACACAAACAACAAGAGAAACAAGACTCTAGCATTCAGACTTACTCTGTTGCAGAGCTAGAGCTAACATAATCTGCAGGTAGTCAGGTAGTGCTGATACCAAGCTTACCTAGTTCTAATTTTGTGGCTCGACTCTAGCTACCCATCCCCTTCTGTAGTAAACTAATAAGAATTATATTGGTCTCCATGGAACTGCAGAATTACTGTGGGGTAAATGGGAGGAGAATCAAGCCCTAAATATTTTAACCGTGCTGACATACATGGAGTTAAGAAAAAAGGGAAAAATCCAAAGAAACAAAATAGGTTTCTCACAGCATTAAAAATAAATGTTTTACACCAGGGCAATAGGAGGCTAACACTACCAAAGGAAGCTAAATTTAGCCTGTGAAAGGTTATCTTGGGCAAGCACTTATGGTGCGTTTCTCTAAATTTTCACTTCAATTAATCTCTAGAAATTCAGTGTCTGATCCCAGTGACAGTAGCCTCTGGCTTCTTCAGAGCGACTGCTGAGGAAAAATTATCTGACACATATCAAACAAGCAAGAAATGACACTGGACAACATTAATCAAAACTTTCTCATTTCCTGAAGAATTAAGCATTAAATAATTAATTCCAGCACTACAGGCAGCTGTAAAAGAGGCCTCGTGCCTCCCCGCTGGTAAGAATTTGTCCTTGTCTAAAAGACTAGATTGATATATTTATTATTTATCAGATTAATCATGGCCAAGAACATTATAGATTGGCAGCCAAGCCCAGCCAGTTATATTGTAGTGGCCTGTTATTGGAGCTTAGAAAGAACCTGGTACATCAGCAACATTCAAAAGGGGAAGGGGTAGAAGAGTTTGCCCTCAAGCATTATTTAAAAAAAAAAAAAAAGAAGAAAAAGGGAAAAAAAGCTCAAATGCCTTTTTTTTTTTTTTTTTTTTTTCTTAAGGGGGATAGGACAAAGAAGATATCATTGATTCACCACCTCAGTGGAAGCTGCTAGCTCCTGGGGTCATTTTTATTTCTGTTTGCTAAGGACTGAAGGAGGCCCTTAGGATGTGGGTCAGAATATCAACTATTCTACGTGAAGCCACAATCATTAGTTTTAAAACAGAGTTTCAGTGGCAGAGAGATATAAATCAATTTAACTAGCACATACAAGAAAAAACACTTCCAACCCTTCATTTTCCTTGTGTTTATCCAAGTACTGTAGCTGTGAGACTGATCTATGGTTAGGTTTTCTTTCATTTTTTCTAGCTGGCCGTGGTACCAAGTAGTAGAGTAACTAGGAAGTTACACCCTAGGGCATCAGCATGCCAAGTGCCTGTAGATTAATAGGTGTTAGACAAAAAAGAACTTCATATAATTTCATATAATTTTACCATGTGGTCTTTTTTTTTTCTCTTTTTGAATTTTCCTCCCTACAGTTTCCATTCTGCAACTCAGGCTAGTAATATATTACATGAAATTTTACTTTTTTATTTTAAATAGAGTATTTTTCCCTTCTTTTCAATAAGCATGCACACACAGTCGAAATCATAACTGTGGAATTCATGATTTAAGGATTGTTCCAAATGCAAATCTCTCCTCTACATCTTCTTTTCTTGTTTCTATGATCAGGGAAGGATGAATGAAATTTCTTATGCCCCACAAGAAGTTTATTTCTGTGTGTGCCTCCTCTCTTTGCTCCTTTTGTGTCACTTACATGTTATCTGGCAACAACAAAACAGAAGGAGAGCAGCTATATACTTGATGAGTGAGAAGTGATGAGATATTCTTTAAGGGCAGCTTTGTTCTTGCACAGACCAGGAGTCACCTTCTAGTCTATGAGAGAGGAAATTTCAGGATTCATTTTATATTTAAGAGGTAAGTAAGAAAAAAATAAAGTGACAGCAAAATCTGGCCCTGAAAAATCAGAAAGAAAAGTCTCCATCAGTCATGCTCCTTCGACCTGGGATAGATAATGAAATGTTTGATAAACATTCTGTTAAGGTCATAAGAATGTCCACACTAGGTCACATGGAAAACCCATTCAGCCCAGTCATCCCCAACAAAATCAAACTGTGTATTCCTAGGTAAGACTATAAGGCCTCCAATTTTGGGGAAAGAAACAAGGGGTTCCCAAACTCTACAGATCATGTAGTAACAGGCTTCTGATGGTCTTGAGATCTGGGGGCTGAGGGTTTCCTGAGCTGGAAGGATGAACCTTGTATATAATTAATCTAAGGGGACTTTCTTACCATTAGTTTTTCTATCTGTTTCTTGATTTCATGTGTGAATAGCATTAGTAGTGTCAATCAGTTACAAATTTAACTATGCATTGCAAAAGAAACATCTTCTCTTGTATCTTTTGAACCATCTACCTGCTTGTTTGATGCCCCTCCAAATCTTCGGCAGAAGACAGGGAACATGTCCCTCTACACCTGCTTGATGTAGCTCGTGAGGTTACAACCACTGAGCACACTGACACCATACTCTGTGATCGATAGTGTTTCTTCACTCATCATTATATATACTTTTGTGCTTTGGAGCACAACCAAGTCAGATGCTTCAAGCAACAACTGCTTCTCTTATCTTTCTTAAACATTCTTATGTCAGTGTAGGAAAGGAGATCTTTTTGTTATCAGATACTTGTGGAGAATGCTTAGAGAAGCATGGTAAGAAATATAGAAGAGAAAAATAAAATGTTTCTTTATATGAATCTTCTAGTCTTTCCAAACCCTGCCATTGATGAGGATGAGCCTATGCAGGATCAGCACAGTCCAGAGGAAAAAGAAAGCTTCAGTTTTGCCATTTCTTGGTATCCCATGATATTTAGTAATCCATAGTTAAGGGATACTGTATGGAATACCAGGATATTCTAGTCATGAGATGATGTGACAAATGACAGCTTTTGTGTAGAAAATAAAAAAAAAGAGGTGGGGAGGTGGGGGTGGGAGGGGTGGGGAATGAATTCATGGAAAGGACAGCTTAAAAAACCTCAAAAACTCAAACACACAGAAAACTGAAAATGAAAAGTAAAAAAATCATTAAAATTCATTATCCTCAAAACAATCTTGCAATTGCTGTCTTGCAGAGCCAACCAATGGTTTTCATTGTTTTAAACAGAAAACAAAGGGGGAAAAATACCTTGTCTTCTGCAACACAACTAATTCAGAGATAGCCTTGGTCATTAACCTGAGGGTGTGTTGAGTACTTTGAAAATCAGATCATTTAGTGTGGCACATATTAAGGATGTGTAAAAGCATGTGAGAGAGCCATTAAATAAGACCTAAAAAACTTCAGTCCTTGTCTTCCATTGAGGCTGTGTGTATCTGATTAAATTAGCTAGATAAACTTTCACAAATATGTATAATCCCCAACAACAGCAGAATGGACAGCATCTGTCCTAATGGGTGAGAAGCCATTCCTGAAGAAAACAGAAAGATGCAAGGCTGGTCCCTGGCCATTACCAGCCCTCTGTTTACATCTGACCTTGCCTCTTCATGCACAGGAATAAACACAGCTACTACAGCCAGAAGCATAACAAATGAACAGCTCCAGCCTTTGGGGGTTTGTGCGATGCTCCCTTGATGTACCTCTGTCACAAGAGTAACTCTAGCCTGCAGCTTTCCTGGAGGATCACCTGGGAGTGATTAGCACCCTTGACTGCAACACCTCTCCCTTCTGGTCTCAGCATTTTAAGCAGGTGCCCCCATCCTTTGGCCCAAAGGTCTAAAGATCTAAAGACCCCATTCCTCCTGGGGTCTGGCTGAAGGAGCTTAGAGTCAGCTCTGCTTCAGTGCAGCCATGGGCAGCTCCACCCCGGCTGACAATGGGCAGAGGTGTCCACGCAGCACTGCAGGCCAGGGCCAACCCCCAGCCCCAAGAGCTTCTTCCCAACACTCTGCCAGCAATACCATGCAGGTGAATTTCGCTGTGTCCTACCCCACACCTGAGCATTGTGGAACCAGAGCTGCAAAGAACTATTTTGCACTGAAAGAACTTATATGCAAGTAGAGAAATTCTTTTATATGGTTGCCTTTTCTTGCAGTAGAGAAATATCCTCATGAATTAATACATCCAGGCATTCCCAACGCAACGCTTTTGTGGCTATACCACACCATATAGTTAAATTCAGGCATCATGCTGCTTCAGTCCTTTTACACTGCTGTGGCATCTCTCCAATGAGTGATGCACCTCCTCTCTAAGTCTTTTTACTCCTTCCTCCAGATGCATAGGTTGTCTTCTCTGTAAGGGATAATTAAACTTCCTGCTTCTCCAAATGTATATAAACTTCAGACTTGAAATTAGGAAATAAATAAGACAAAATAGCATAGATTCAATTCTGCTGGACTCAGTGAGCCAAAGATTATTGGGAATTTTCAATATCTGCACACAGCTAAAGTATTTAATATTTTTAGGGGAAAATGTTTGATAGAACATTAGACACAAACAAAACTTCACAGATGAAAATGTCCACAGTGAAGTAAGGAACACAGTCTTAGGGATAAGAAACCATGGGTGTTTTTCACCTGGTTATGGTTTTACATTTTAATTGCAAAGGTTAAAAAAAAAAAAAAAAAAGTATAGCAGGCTGCTGTTTTCTGGCTCCAAAAGGAAACCGTGCAGACTTACTCAGAATTTGGGGGGAGGTTGAGCTTCCTGGGGAGCCCAAAGAATTATGTTTGAAGCAGTTTATTTTATCTCCAGTTTATGTCATCCCAAAACCCCAAGTTCTAAACTGATAGAATAATTTCAAAAAGAAAGTAAGCAATCTTTCATGAAGCCCATATAAAGAAAAGCTTACCGTTGATTTTAAGCAAAAGTGTCAAAAGATTCACATCTGCATATTAGGCTGTTGCTCTGTAAAAACAGGTTTATTACCTGACATCACATACTTGTCATATTTCTCCTCAAAGAAAAAAATATGTAAAAGGTCACCATAAAATACTGTGGATCTATGAATAGTTCACAAACATTTGAAATATAACTGTGTGCTTTTGCATATAATAGGAACTAATGGAAATACTGAAACTGAGCAGAATTCTGTCTGTCTGTATATGTTCGTTTATTCACTCCCACTCGTTTTGATGAATCAGAGGCACAATCAGCTTTTGACCATCGTATATTATTTCTCAGATAACATATCTTACATATGAAGTTGGCTGTTTGTTATTTTATGCTTTATTTTAACAGAAATAATGAAAACTTTTCCATGTTCACTCAGCAAATGTTAACAAAGAACCTAAAAGTTAAGCACTGTCTTGTTTTTCATAAACTGTAGTTCAAGAGAAGCCCCTCGTCAGAATTCTGGAATTTTTTCCTTAAAATGGCAAACCTTTCAAACTAGATAAAACTTTTAACATGTATCTGCTAGAGAAGAAAGAGAAAGTCCTAAACCAAAGCTTTAGGAAATTGATGGAAAATATTTATCCTATACAATTAAGCATGGAAAATCTGAGCATTGACCGAGCTTCTGAATTTATACCAACAACCCAGTTGTGAAGGAGGTAACTCAGACACCTGTAGCACCAAGCTTAGGACAGGCTGTTTCTAAGCTGGCTTTTGCAGTTTGTGGTGAGCTCTGCGGCATCAGAGCATCCAGAGCACAGGAAACAGAAGCAGGTCTAGGGCCAACTAACACTCCTAGTACTGCTAGAAAAGGGCAAACAGGACAGGGCGCTTTGGTCTTAACACTTTTTCTCCTGTGGTGACTGTGATAAACAAGAGAAGAGATTCAGAGAACCAGATCCCAGTAAATCAAGTTAGGCTGAAAAAAGTCGTAACCGGACCTGTGGCCAGACTGCATGTTGGGGAAAAAGTTTTACCTTCTGAAGAGATCTTCACTGAAATAACAAAATAAATCAGAAGCAACAATGAGACAGGGTAGCTGGTTATGCTGGTTTCATATTTGCTGCTTATGAGATGTTGCTTCAGCACCTTTGAAAGGCCATGGTTATGCAAAAGAGGAGAAAGCTCTTGTAATAGATGTGGTAATCTGCATAAAAAGAAACTTCTGAAAGTGTAAGGATGAAAAGAAGTTTTAAGAGGTTAAGAGGGACAAATGGAGAAAGAAAGAAAGCATCTGATGCATACCTAGACCTTAGAGGGGATAGAGGCATAGGAAGACTTTTCATAAGGACTAGAGGAAACTGCACAGTTAGTTACAAGTTAGGACTCCATTGAAATGTTGCTAAAATCAGACCAAACAGGAAGGAGAGGAGATTTACTGGCAAGATATGGTAGGCAGAAGGAGAGATTTTTTTGTAACTCTTGTAGTTTCTTTTTTTTTTTTTTTCCCCCACGTAGTCTACATTCCCATATGTGGTTACTATCAAATAATTGTTGTCCTACTTTGCATTCTGTCAAAACCAGGGTTTAGCTCTTAAAAATCTGTTGCTTATTTACTTTGTGCTATGGTCAGATCTAAACAAACCCCTGCATTATGTAAGATCCTAATTAAATGGACATATTTGATGAATCTGTATACTGGAAGCACTTAGCTGTTACACATCCACTCATCAATGGAAGCATTATATGTCAGTGATAGAAGCAGGAGTTAGAAACACATTATCTGCTACATCCACTGCTCTGTAGAAGTACACCCAATAAGGATTTATTACTTATGGGTAATACTAACAGATGGGAAATACTAAAATAAACAAATAGAACCTCCAGAGTATCTCTTAAGGATAGTTAAATCATTCATATGAGAGCTGGAACAAGTAGGCTCAAATGCTTTCAAGACCAAATTGACTCCCTGTCTTTCACACATGGGGTGACAGCTTTCACCACTGGTCAGTTGATTGACAGTCTCTGACCACCACCTCCACTTCCAGCTGTAACACAAACTAGAGTGATGGATCGAAACTCAGAAGATACCACAACAATACCACATAGCTGCTTCAGCTCTACAGGCAAGACAAGTTGGGGAATATAGTGTTTCATTAGAGTTTAAAGACAAGATCCAGAAGTTAAATAAAGGATTAGATGCTTTTGGTATCACTTCCCCTAACTTCAAAACTTCTGAGCCTGGGAGGTGTGTACTGGAGGCTTGTCTCTGATGCTCAGCCTTAACCCAAGAGCCTTGCTGTGTTAGCTTTACAACTGAAAGCAGTATTCCTTTGTAAACTCAGTGCTGCCCTGTCATAGCTGTATTAATATCCTTGAGTGAGCTCAGCCAGTTACTGGCCTCTCCACCACAAAGATCCTGTTCCTCCCTACTACCACCTACCTACTTGAGAGGAAGAAAAACTTTGTGTTGTCAAGGTTTGTTGCAGACTAAATGCTCTCTTCACATTCAGCCTCATGAGCTATTGCAGTCCCCTGTGAGGAGACCCCATGCTGATGACAATGGAGAGGTGCAATCTGCTCCCTGCTCCCTGCACCATGGGTGGACCACGAGCCTCCAAAGCTTAAGCCTATCAGTAAAGAAAAGCGGAACAAGGTGATACCTCCAATGGGGAACATTCAGGTCTGCTGGGAAAAAGAGAAACAGGTGAAATGAAGCCTTAGAAAAATAAGTCTTTACACTGCCTTTTTGAGAATTGACTTTTCTCTCCATCTTTCTGTTGGCTTCTTCAGCTACAGTGGTCCCATGCAGTCCCTAGGGAAGCTTCTTGCCATCCGTCAGCTTTGAGCCTTTGGGCTGGGAGTTCGGACTTTGCTGCAGCCCGACTTCCTGTTCCTCTCAGAAGTCTCCCTGTTGGTTTTCATGCTTCAAGCACCCTGTTTGATGTCTGTCTGAGGACATGAGTACAAGATATATTGACTCTGGCAGCAAAGCCAAATTAAAAAGCTTTTTTTCCCAAGCAGTTGTTCTCACACACACACCAGTTCACCGCCTATTCAACAGTGCCAGGACAACAGTTTTGGAGGCCACACTGTAAACCAGCTCTCTGAAGTGGCTGAGTTACAAACAACCTTTTTAAAGGTTATTTTTAACTTGCATTGGTTTGGTGTGTATTGATTTGCAACACACAAAAAAAATGAACACAGCCATCATACACAGCATGGCCACAGGGTAGCAGCTAAGGAAGTGCATGCTCTGGAGGTGGCTTGCTGAGTAACAAAACTGGATATCTTGTGATGCCACCCTCTTGCCTTGCCCCACACTGCATTCCCAAAGCATCCCTGACAGAGCAGACTGTTTGTTGTCATGAAAGAGCAGTCTTCCCTTCTCCTGTGAAGACTTGGGCAGAGGTGAAACACATCAACTATGATAAACAAGCAGCCAGACTCCCTTCTGCCCCACCACACCACTTTGAAAGAACAGGTGCCTTTAAAGCAAACTGGAAGCAGTCAAATTACAGAGCTTTCCTCTCTGTCATAAATTCAGAAATGTAAATACATTCCAGCAGCAAGACTGACTTTAAAAAAACCCTAGAAACACAAGGCAAATATTTGTGCCTGCTGCACAAATAATTTGGTATAATTTTAACTGTTGAGAATACAGCAGTGTCTTTTAAAGTCAATGTCAAGCACTGGTTGTTGAGCAATAATCAAATTAAAAGAATTGATGAATATGGGTTTTGGTAGCCAGACAGGTGGCTTCTGTTTCCTAAAAAGCAACCAAAACTATGAAACTAGGACAGGCAGAGAATTTGGAGGGAGCACAAAAAGAACTTTAAAGATGTTTTCCCCTTTTTTACATATTAATTACAGCTGATACCATTCCTCACACACCTATTTGGCTGGTGGAAAAAAAGCTGCAAATTAACTCTCAAAGTCAGAGGAAAACAAGGAGTACCCTAGCAAGGATCTGAGATTTTGATCATATGAATCTTTAATACAGGAATCATGTTAATGTTACTGTGTTTATCAAGTACTTATATACACATGGTAGGATAGTTTACCTCGCTTTGATATTATTATTCTTTTCCTTTTTTTCTCCCTCTAGTACTTGCCTTCATCTCTCTAAGAGCTTTCTATCCCCCATAAGACTTCTGTGTTCTTCCACTTGCACATGAAATATATGGCTGCCATTTTTTAAATTAAACTGAGTCTAGGGATTATCCTGACCTGAAACACCAATAGTAGCTCTCACAGTCACAGTCCATTGAACATTATTAATTTATGATCACATCTTGCTGTGCCTTAGCCAGTTTTGCTCTTTCTCTGAATTAACCTACCACAGCAAGCCTGCCTGCTGCACAAAAAACTACAAAGTAGGATGACATCCTGCTGAGACACTCACTATGTCAGGTAATGGGAAAGTATGCCACATTTATAGGACAACAAAGTTTTCTTTCTATTTTGACTCTTGATTTTGTGCTAAGTGAAAATAGAGCAGGAACACATCATTTACTTTAGCATTTAGATGTTCAAATGCTATCATTTCCCTTTGAAATAACATTGGCTTTACCATGCTCCGACATAATAAGGCTCTGGTCTTCAAATAAAAGAATACCAACACAAAAGGTATTTGCAAACCTACCTCTTCTGCTTATTGTACCTGAAATAGAAAGTAACATTCAGGCTATTTCACTAGGCAAATCAGTGATTTTCCAATGCATTTGAAAGTGAAAGCCTGCACAGTTATATGGTATTTTCAGCACTGCTTTTCAAATTTGCAAACCCTTTAAATAAGAAGCAACATAGGGAAAGGGCTACTTGATCATTTGTTAAACAAATATCAAAGATATGCATACTAATGCCAGAAGGAGTGCTTTCGGGTGTTCTATTTACAGAATTGTAATTACATTTGCTGTTTGAATTGGTCCTCCAAAGAATTAAAAATAAGCAGCCATAGCTTTTTATTGCTATCCAGTGTTCCCTGGTGGCTTCTCTCTGAGTGTTCTGACTGGCAATTGTTCCAGGCTCGCTTGTGCCAGTAATGCATTTGTTAATTAGGCTAAGAGTACTACAAAACCCACAACACAAGCCTCTTGTCAGCATATGCTGATCTAACCTCTTGAAAGGACGGTTATTTAAATAGATGCCTTTTGAGTTTTTGCTTTTTTTTTCCCAACATGTAAATATTCCCCTAAATATTAGTTATGCTGGTTTAAATTTTTATGGGATCAAATATTTGTTTAATTCTTGTTTTCGATGTTCGCTTTTCTGTTTCAATGTGTTTCCCTCACCTAATCTCCTATCCATACAAGAGAGAAGTCTTGAAAACAAACTTTTTTGACACTAATCAAAACAGCATTCTGCACCTATAGTTATATCTAATGTCAGACTGGAGTGTTGCAAAGACTGGGCTGGAGGGACATGGAGATTTTGCTCTTTTCTGCACCATTACTAAGAACACAAGAGCAATGCCAAAGATATGCCAGAGAGTAAAAAGACGATCATAGTGGAGGGTCACTTTCTAAAAAAAACTGCATGTCAAGCTGCTCTGATTCTGTGCTCCAGCCATTCATGTGGAAAGAAAAGGGATGAACTTAATTAGGCTGTAACTTCATTACTGGATTGAGAATGATCTGGCAACAAAAACTCACTGTCCAGTTCCTCAGTCCTTTTCAATAATTTTCACCTGTCCAAAGGCTGCCACCAACTCTCTAATCTACAAACCTGTTTTCACACCATTTCCCACAGCCCTTTATGTATAAAATCTGTAAGTTATGGGGACAGTGCTTGTCAAGACAAAAATAGTGAACACAGGCCAAGAGGAAATCTGCAGAAACTTAAAGACCCATTGGCTTTCACCTTTGAGACTGGACACAAATATAATTTACATTTGAAAGAAAAATGCATTAAAGGAATTATTTTCATTTTCATATTAGAAGATAAAATACTAAAATTTTAGTAAAAGGAAAGGAAATTTAGACTGATTGTGAGTCTTTCCATTATACTATGCACATTTCTTAAAATGAAAGAAGCTTTCTCTTTTTGCTTCATGCAGTATAGAACTCAACATTTTATCAAAAGATTTGCTTACATTTTTTCTATCTAAGACAATAGTGTTCACTAATATACGCAGAGAGAAAAGTTAGTCATCTCAATTCAGTATACAGAAAAAAATTGAAAAAAAAATGGGTTGGTCTTGCCAATACAAATAGCATGATTCACTTGGAAGTCAAGCAACTGTGTTTGGAAGGTTCTCTGTTTCGGTTATCTGCCCAAGTATGCACTCAGGGGGCTAAAGCTTGATTTTCTGTAACTGCCTGCTTTTACATTGAAAGTATTTGCTTTTTTCCCCTCTGGAAAAAAAAGGGAAATATGTGGAAAAAAATATATTTTGGCTAGGATGGGGGAGAATGAACAGAAATGTACCCTAAACCTTCATTTTTGTCTATATATTGGGGTCCACATGTGTACCTTTTTTCCAGTGATGTACCAGCCTCACCGAATGCCTCACAAAAAAATACACTTCCAGTAAGGAACAGCTGGGAGTGGATACTAGAGCCATTCAACCTGTAACATTCACGAGGCAATGGAAACAGAAATTCTGAATGCAAATTTCCAATAATCCGGGTTTCACATTAAAAAAAAAAATAATTTCAGAATGCTTACCTTGAGGAGAATAGGGAAGAACCCTCCAGCTATATTCTGGTGGGACACAATTCTGACAGATAGAGTAAACCTGAGGAGTCTTATGTGGCAAAATAAATTTTGTATCACAAAGCCTAGTACTTCGGACTAAAGAATTTGTGGACAGTAGATTTACATGTATAAATGGGACTAAGCAGGACCAACAAGCCTGCAAAATCTCTTGGTAAAAAGCTCTAAGAGGAACGTAGAAAAGCAAGAAAGATGTGTTTAGAATACAATACCATCTTCATAACACTGCAGTACTACTCATCTAGCATTAGATATAGCAGAAGAGTATGACCCTGTGACTCCCTGTCACCCTCATCACTCAGTACTCCATCAGAAGTTAATTCATTTTAGGACAGGATGGAGAGGGGTCTGGCTGCACTGCAGATGAAGGCATGACTCTGGCTGATTGCTCTTACATCCAAGTGAGCTGGGAAGGAGTGAGCTTGGGTACCAGCACCTCTCCTCCAGCCCTGGCACAACTCAGCACTCCCTCCTCAGTGCAGTAACTGAACTCACAGTGTACCTGGGACCACTAGGCCTAATTTAAGGTAGCTCGGTGTTACTGCCCTTCACTGCACTACAGCAGCCGCACTCTAAAACATGCTGGAGGGGGAGAGGAGTGTGGGGAGGAAGCCCGTGAGCAGGCCTCACCAGACCTGTCCTTTGATAAATTCAAAAAATGACATAAATGAGCAGGGTCTGAGATTCTGAACTACAATGAAGCCTAACACATTGAACATCAAAGTGCCAGCCAACTCATTAACTTGTGCTATGAAACATGAAGCAGGAGTATAGAAAATATTTGGCTTTGCTGAAAATATTTGATGAGCGTTTCAGTCTAGAAAGAAGTGTTATAAATGCCTACACAATCCACTTGCATGTATAATTGCCTTTATGAGCAAGCAAGTAGTGTGACAGCATCGCTAACTCTCCAAATTCGCCTTTTTGACATTTTTTCCTTAAGGCTGAATTTTAGTATGGACTGAGTTTCCAGACTAGGACTTTTCTTCCCTTTTAGACTGCTGTCAAACAAGAAGGTCTGGGAAAGAAAAGGATGGTGAAAGGAGCTCATGGGACATACTTTTAACTCTTTGAGTTGGGATTAATGCTGCCAGAAATAAAATCCTGGCTCAAGTGTGACAAAATCCAGAATGCTCTTAATGCCCCTGGGAAGATCCTCAGTCACCATGTGACAGGGAGAAAAGGTGCTAGATTTTTTAAATCAGGAGGTGAAATGGCCCTGCCTAAGCAGTAAGGAGAGGGAGGAGATAGGAAAGAAGGAAAATAAATTTAAAATCATTGAGGATTGCAATTTTCATGTAAAGATAGCCTACATGCTGGTCTTCTATGTCTGCTTATAGCCTAGCACAGTGCGTCACTCATTTGGGTTAACTGTTTGCAAGAGTTGGAGTTTCCCCTTACAGCTTGTTGCTATACTAGTGTAGAGCCCAGCTTCAGTTATTCCAAGTTGGAGATCGCTAATTGCACTGACATAGAGTAGAAAAGGTAAAGATGGCGGTTGCTTCCCAGATGGCTGTAAACCCTGGCAAGTGGCCTTGACACTCCCAGAGTGTTTTTAAATCAACACACCTAATACTAACAATCAAGCCCCTTCTGCCACTCATTAATGTCCAGGTTGCATGTTTACCAATTATTTGCATATGTTCCAGCAATCTGAAACACTTACTACCACCCTACGCACCCTGGTTTACCTGTTCTCTCCAGTTTATAGTGATATGTACAATAAGGTTTGGTACAGCTTCCATGACCTGCCCCGGCCAAGGCTTAGGAAGGTTTTATTGACTATGACCATATAGTTGCACAGCTCTTGTCAGGTATCATCAACAGAAAAGATCTAGAGTCACTGGACTGTAGAATTAGGGAAGTTAAAGGAAATAAAACCAGGAAAGCAGTAACAATTTTTCATTTCTCACTTTCTGTGTAGAGAGCTGACAGTTTTTCTCACTCCTGGATCAAAAGAGGATAACCAAAGTCCTGCAGCATCCAGAGATCAATGAGGCTGTACTTTGTACCGGTATTTAGGGCTGAGTTTTGAACATCAAATAATCACATAGGTTCAAAAACATCCAGAAACTGAGTAAAAGAAAAGAAACAGACAGTTCATAACACTTGAAGTGATTTCAGATTCTCAGGTGTTGTACTTGATTTCTGAATATGTGGTGTCAGCAATATATAAGAAAACCTCAACTAGCTGAAATCTTACATTAGAAGTACAAAATCAGGGATACATTGGAATGGTTAACACAATATATTTCTGATACTATGCCCTCTAAATGAATACTATGATCTATAAAACTTCTGCCTCAGATGCTCTTTGATAATCTTTTTTCCACTCCAGTCTCTTTAAAATACTATATATCTTTTCATCAGATCCTATATAAGGATATATAGCTTTTCAAACTCTGAACTGGGACTCCACAAGTCTTGAAAGCTATTCACAGTATAGTAGCATGCTTCCTTCTCATGCCTCTTTGCTCCCTCTGCAAAGTAGAGTGGTGCATCCCAATATATTTCTAGAACTAGTGAATTATGTAAGGTACAGCCAGTTGTGCAATATATTCTATGGTCACCCCAGTGTATGTACCTGTGAATACCATACCACTGACTGATCTCAGTTTCTATCCCTGAGTAGGGCAGACTCCATAAGCAGAAAATTATTTGAGGTGCCCATGAAACATTTTTGCCATCCAAACTTCAAAGTCTGCCATGGTCATTCTACCAGTCCATCTGATTCATCTTTACTTCCTAGAAATTCACTTCCACTTTGTGGTAAATTCTTGTACTGATTTCTGGCTCCTCCATGAAGTATAATTTTTTTCTTTCAGGGAAAGAAACAAGATTTAGCATAAGCACCTGTGGAATCAAGATATGTTTTTATTATTTACTTTTTTCCCACTGCATACTTTTCTTCTAAAAATAATTCCGCAACAATACATGGAAGAACTGGAAAATCACCTGTGAGAGCCTCAGAAAAGCTGAGTAAGGGCCAGTGTAACATGAGTGGACATGTGCTGATGGTATTTTCAATATGTGTCTATGTACCACATTTTATAGTATCAATTTCCTTCTAGACTCCCTAAATCCTACAAAAATTCTTTCAATAACCTTATAAATGAAACAGAAGAGTTTACTAGTAACACAGTACTGTTCAGGATACTTTAAGCTATCATTGATTAAGGATCTGGAGAAAGAGTTAGCAATACCAAATGATGAAGTATTAAAAGGGCAGATGAAAATCAGTCTTGATAAATGTTAAATAGTATATAGTGAGGAGTATGAATCTACTCATATACATATATATACATACAGCTGTGGGCTTTCAATTATATATTTCAATGCAGAAAAGTAATCTTGGAGTCTTTGTGGATCATTCTCTGGGAACACCAACTCAGTGTTCAGTGGCACCAAAACCAGAAGTAGAACATAAAGAAATACTTGGAAAGGAATAGAGGACAAACCAGCAAGCATTACACTAATCCATCATGCATAAAACCACAAAGAACTTACATTTGACATTGCTCACAATGTTGGGCACTCAATATGGGTAATTATATAGCAGAACAAGGACCAGCACAGATAAGGATGATCAGAGATCCAGAATCCCATATGGGATGAGATTGAATATTCTTGGATTCTACAGTATGAGGGAACAAAAACAAAACAAAACAAAACCAGACAGAAGCTGAATGGATATATAAAACATTCAGAGATGCCAATAACATGAGTGGAGAAAAGTTGTTTACTATTTCTAATAAAACAGAGGAACTAGGGGAGTCCCAATACAAGAATCAGGCAGAAGTCTTAAAAACAAAAAAACCAACATTCATTTGAAAAACTGCATAGTTATTTTTTGTAGAACATACAGAATAATGCACAGAATTCATTACCACTGTGTGTTGCAGATGCCAAAGGTGTGCATGTTGTCAAAAACAAAAGGACACATCATTGTTGCAAATTCTGGTTCAGCAAGGCCCTGACCTGATCCTCACAAGTAAAGAGGCCATTCTGAATGAAAGAGCAAGTTATACTTACTTTGGTTTATTATGAATTTCCTCAGCATTTGCTACTGTTACTGCCAGGGACAGAACAATGAGAGTGGCTTTTGACACCTTTGCCAATTTTGCAATTGTCAGTGTTAATCCTTTAATATTTTTCATTCACTTTGTCCTTCTTAAGCATATTTCATTTTATATTTATGGGCCTAATTCGAGGCTGGTGAATAGTAGACCCACCTTTCTCCTTTTGCATTGCAGAAAACAATTCTCTTTCTCAGATCTACGTTTATACCACACAAAGTGATGGGAACAGCTCAGATTCCTAAATGTTTCTTACATTACATACAGCCCCCTGATAATGCTTCTATCAGAGAGGATCTCCATTCTTTATGACCATGTTTGAAACAGAGCAAAATGATGCCAGGTGCCCCAAGACCTGAGAGTTCATCTTCACAGAAGCATTTTCCAGCTTCATCACTTACAAAGCTAGCCAAGACAGGATTATTTCTACAGGGACTGTGCCAGAATATTTGAGATAATATGAATTATGACCCCTTTGTTCCAGGGTGTAGCAATTAGGAGTTTGGAGTTCAAGTTGGAATAGTCTGAAAAGTGATCCTAATTTTCTGGCTTTGCAGAGCAGCCTATTGAAAAAATAGAATGGCTTCCTCATGAGTCAGAATGTTACTTACTTTTATATATTTAAGGATACTGATAACCAGTTCAGTCAAAACACAGCCAAAGATTTTGCTGCTATTAGAGATGACAGATACCTGCCGGGCAGCTTTTTTTTCATTTGAACTTCCTAAGTTCTACTTGCTTTCAGTTAAAAATAACTTTCAGTTTCTGCTAAACTATTAAATACATGGTTTGTACTTTGGTTTAAACTCTGTCTTGCAGAAGTTACATGCATTGTATATTTTAGAAATATTTTAGGAAGTTGCAGATAGGTTTGTACCAAGCCAAACAACACTCCTGCAAGAGAGCATTCCTAAAGAACAATTTGACTAACCTGCAGAAATTACAGCAAATTCTATGATGTTATATGCCTCAGTTGCACCTTCTCTAACTGAAACCATGGCTGCTTTCAGCCCTTTGCTCACAGCTTCCCTCTCCTTATTCCAGAAAATCACAGCATACATAACTTTCTCAAGCAAAGGCACAAGAAAGTAGTTTACTGCAAACCACTTCTCTGTCAGAGATATCTTTTTATTGCTATCTTACAGTCTTAGATGCCAAATCTATAAATAAGAGGAAAAAACATTTTGGTATTTCTCAAACAATTGTCAATCTGTTTTAGGCAATTTTCTTCAGATCAAAGTATTTGTTTTTAATATTCCTCACCTGAACTTGGATCTGTGCTTCTTGCTTAGAGGCATGAGTGCCATCTATAGAACAGTCACTAGTAGATATTTACTTGAACATTGAGAAATAAGAGAGAGTTTTGTCCCTGTTGTCCCAGGAGACAGCTTTGTCCTTTTAACAAAAAGCTCTCTTGCTATTCAATTTATGTATCACAACAAATTCAGTAATTTTCCACAAGTGGAAGTTTAACATAAGTAAACAAGTGTCATTAGGATTTTAAGCAGAGGAGTCACTGACAGAGATAATGATATTGATATTTGTTCAAAGGCTGTGATGATGTTTTAATTTAAAATAAACTGTATATGACTAGTGCACCAGTAGAGGTGCGAATATTTAGTATAATAGGAAATACATTTTTTTTTCTGCTGTGCATTAATTCATGAAATAAAAAAAAAAGGAAACCCAAACAAATAACTCCCCACCCCACTCTGTTAATTCCTTTCCTCTAAATAAGAGCATTTTATGATGGGTTATTTATACAATGATTTTTCTTTGATCTTCCTGTCTAGTCTTTAATAAGATATATAGAGGTATTGAATATTTCAGTTCCATCTCTATCATAAAAGCTTCCTTCTCCAATTCATTTCTTTCCTTGTTTCCTTTTTGTCTGATGGTAACCACTTTCT